>NC_143019.1:31816770-31871770 GCF_055824585.1 Amblyomma mixtum | reverse complement strand
GTGTAAGAAAAGAACAACCGACTGACATTGTGCAATATTGCTGTGCAGCTACCACGTCCTGCAGCATTTAAATTTTTTTGAAACTGAGATTTCAATTACGCTTACTGAATAACAGTTGCCTTTATCAAATAAGCGAGAATTAAAATGATTTCGGAGCCCCCCACAGCATGAGAGAAGCATATTGATACGTGGCGGCTAGCCGCCACGTATCAATATTGAGGTGGATTACGGAGCTACTAAGCCAGCCATGTGGTCAGCTTCATAAGTAGTCAGTGGCAGTTATTTCTAAGACTGTGTTCAAATATTAGCGAAACAAATTTACGTGCCCTAAGATTTAGCGTAAATGGCTACGACGCAGTGTCAGCCGATGACTTCATATGACGTTTAGCGTTAGCATTGAAATCGAAAATTAGTTCAGTTATTATTCTGCGCAAGCAACGCACGAGCCTCGACGCTTACTTTACGCGGCATCCCGCTTGGCATCTAAGTGCATTTGAAGGGCGTATGCGGCATTTAGCAAGTATAGAAGGGCCAAAATGTCACTATTGTATCTCGAATCACTGTGCCGAAATGTGCCTATCGGGTTTGGCAGTAGAAATGTGCCAGCAATCAAGTGCAGTCATTCTACTGATGTTGAGTCAAGAACTTACAACAAGAAAGAGCCCGTCACTGAAAGCAGAATTTTTCCTAGCCATACAAATGTTAGTGGACACAGCAAGGAAGAGATAAAAACACTTTGGTAGCACAAGCCGCAGCAGAATTAAATGAAGCTTGACTTTCAGCTTATTGCACACTTTCTTGTGGACTCCAGTCAATTACACATATACAGTGTGATTTACCTAAGAATTTACACAATTTTTAAAAAGAGGCTCTTTGACTTAGAAAAACCCATGTTTCGACATTGCATTGCCAGCGGCGTAGTGCATCAGAATACTGCTAACATGTGCTAACTTGAAGGTAGGTTAACTAATATTGAATATTTAGCTTTTAACTATTCCTATTAGGCTCGTTAATTATTGAGTGGCGTGTAGCCCACGTTAAGTAATATTTATATCAGTTTTTAGAATTTCGAAAACACTGTTACCCTCGGCGCTGTGGCCAAACTAATTTTGGCTATTTCGACGAGTTAACTGCATTGGAGGGTTCCTTTGCCTGCAAGCTCGTGGACAGCATGTATTTTGCCACGATGTAGCCACAGTTCGTTGGGCCACAGGACCGGAGATAGTACGTTTTCGGAATTCTAAAAATTGATATGGATATCACTTACCGTAGGCTACACGCCACTCAATAATTAATGAACCTAACTAATAGTTAAAAAGTTAACTATTCAGTATTAGTTAGCCAGCCCACTAGTTAGCACGTTTGAGCGATACTGTGATGTACAACGCCGCTGACAATGCTACGTCGAAACAAACGCTCTCATAGCAGCCTGTTTTTAAAAATCGTGTAAAGTCTTAGGTGAAACGCCTTGTATAACCGTAGCGCGCTAGTTTCTCGGTAAATTATTTGTTGAATGTGAGGGTAATACTATGCATTTCTCATACGTTAGGCTAAGGTACAATTACAAAACATACTATCTCCTTCACTCTAGGCAAAATAATACATGCGAGAAGAGATCAGTTTTGAACGGCAATATTGAATGTTTTTTTGTCTATACACTTGAGCAGGAGCATGAGGCAGAGTTTGTAAAGGAGAAATTTTTTAAACATCGATTTCTTTCGTTCCTTCCGATGCTATTGCGACAGGCAGGGGGTGACTACCTCCCACCAGAGGCGGCTTGTCAGCCACACCTGTGGCAGGAGGGGTCGACTGTAGAAAGTTTGAAACCCGGGTCAAGAACTTCGTCATTGCTGACCAGGCAGCCAAGCGGACTCCCTAGGCTGCAAACTGACGGACATCTGCGACGTGCGGCATGCAGCTTTGGAAAATGCTCAAACTTTTCTGTTTTACGTGCCGTCCATTTCTATCGTGTGTCGTATGACGTCTCAGTTTTTGTTGTTGTCGACCTCTGTTGGAGTGGCACACATTCACTATGGTGGATTGGCCAGTACTGTATATGGGTACTGAATTCATTTTCCTCTTCTTCGGTCAGCGCCCTCCATGCAAACATTGGTTTGGTTTGGCTTATGGGGTTTAACGTCCCAAAGCGACTAAGGCTATGAGAGACGCCGTAGTGAAGGGCTCCGGAAATTTCGACCACGGGAAAAGCTGAGGTGCTTTTTCTTCGGAACGTAACATTGTACTCCGCTTAAATTCTGCTGCACCGAAACTGTAGTAAAGCGCATGTGGAACAAATCAATGTCTCCTATAGATTTCTCGCATAAAATATTAATTTATGCTTTAGAGGTGTAATGTGTATTGAATATATAATTCTACATTTAGTAGCTGTATATGAAAGCTCTGTGAAGATTGCAAATACTTTTCAACGATTAAAGATGCCGCAAACTGCCTAATGCACGCGTCTATGAAAAGCTAGAAAAGTTGAAAAGCTGTGGCCAAGTAAGTATTACGAAATAGAAGCCATAATGACGTGACGGAAGCGTAAAATGCTGGAAAGACCACTGTGAAGCCATTACGCGGTCAGAATGTCTGCGTAGTCGTTATCTGAAGTGTTGGATTTTTGTTTTTAATATTGACAGAAATATCTCCTTTAGTGCAGCAATGGCATAATTTCTCACAACGAATGATGTCCAATTTAAGCTACCCTTCCTGACTTCCCTACTATGCATGACAGCGTATGTGAAGACAACTTGCAAGATGTTTGTAGAGCTTCTTGGATGGACAGAATTTCTTGGGCATTATGCGAATTTTGCCTTATTACATGTTAAATGTTCAGAGGTAGGATAATCTTTACAGTAGCTGCATCTATAATAATAACTTTCGTTGAAGTTTTCTTGCACGGCTCTGATGTGATGAATTGTACCAGACTAGGCCTTGCCGCTTTTATTTTAATGTTTCCGGTATTATGTTTAATTCTCTTCAAAAGTATGAATACCGCCACCGAGAGCCGGTAGAGCGCTAAAGGGCAGTAGGGCACACCAGGACTTGCGCAGCATGCACACTCAGCCAACCCACGCTTTTGCTATTTTATATATTGGCCAAAGATCACTGTTGTCATCGTTCAACAAGTCATCGTTGATGATGGCAGCTGCCCTTCAAGGACGCTGACGATTAATTCCACAGCGAACAAAAAGTGCCTGCGCACCGGCGCTACACTCAAATTCTGTCCCGGCCTCTCCCGATAGCAGACAATTCAGTGTTGTCAGTGGCCATCTTGCTGCCCATGATTAAGTTTGCGAGACATCGGTGCGGGCGAGCCATGCCATTTATAGCGAAGTCTAAGTGACAGCGAGAACTTACGAGACTCCTGACACTTAAGCACTGAAGAACAGTAATGAGCTGAAGCTGTCCTCACATAATTTTTCCTTCGCAGGGCAATGAGGTCTTCGACGACTTTCGAATCTACACTCACCTGAGAGGGGATTGTCCCCCTTACGAAGGCCATCATACAGGGTCTGTTCTGAAAGTAGCAGGACTGATTTTTTTTAGTAAAATTTATTCAAGAGTATAGTACAAACGATTTGAATTTTTCTAAGTAGCACCCTTCCGCACCTACACGCTGCTGCCAATGAGCTTTCCAGTTTTCGTACGACTCCAGGGACGCCTGGACCGGAATGCTGTTTAGCTCCCTCGTCACGGCCTGTTGAACCGCCTCTACCGATCCATGATGTTTCCCCTTGAGCGTCGATTTTATTCTCGGGAATAGAAAAAAGTCTGGCGGGGTCAAGTCGGGGCTGTAGGGGCACTGAGGCAGCGTTGTCGCCTTGTGCTGGGCAAAAAATCAGGGTCCTCATTCACATGATGAAGAAGGTCCTGGCAGATCACTTTCCGGTTGGCCATTTGCTCCTCTGACAACACTCCCGGCACCAACTTCGCGCACACTTTCCTCATGGCTAAGTTTTCTGTCACGATCTCAAAAACATGACTTTGAGGAAAGCTCAAGTCATCAGCAATTATTCTGACACTCATCCCACAATCACTGTTCAGCAAATGCATCACTCGTTACACATTTTCGTTGGTCTTGCTGGTCGAAGGGCGTCCGGAGCGGTCGTCGTCTTCCAATCTTTCCTGACCTTCTCGGAACAGGTTGTGCCATTCAAAAAACACCTGATCTACCCATGGCAGCGTCACCGTAGGCCTCCTTAATTATGTTGCGAGTCTCTTTGCCCGTTTTACCAAGGTTTACACAAAATTTGATCGCGTATCGCTGGTCCGGTAAACGCTCCATGATTCTGCGTGGCGAGACGTTTCGACAGGGGTTCGCAGTACAAGCGACCTGCTCTCTTCAATGGCCGACAGCCGACTGCCGATTTTCCTTAGCATTCCCAATATCCCCCTTAAACGATCCTGGACGCGCAGACTGCCTCTTGTTCGCCCGTTCGCTCAGGAAAAAACCAGTCCTACTACTTTCAGAACACACCCTGTAGAATGAGCCATGGGGACTAACGTTTTACAGGTGCCATTATCATAGGCATACATCTGCGCTGAGAATGTTTGCGGTCTAATTGGAGCTGCGCACATAGAAGCCAATCTTCGAAATGCAGGCGTGCTGCGCTGTGTTTTGTTCAAATGGTAACAAACACATAATTGTCTGTACAGGCGCCTTGATTCTGTAGCCTCTGTTCATTTCGCAACGCGTGTAAAGTCGAATGTTAAAATAGTGTCTCACGGCATCAGTGTCTTAACGTATACCTTCTCACTTGCCTCGAGTGCAAAAAATTTTCTGTTCTCTCATTTCAGGAACAAGGTATTTTTATGCCCGAAATTTTTCCCAATAAAGCAGTTGTGAGTGCAGCTTTCGTCCGCGTTTTGTATGTTCCTTCTTTTGTGTTTGTGCTTCTTCTCTGCCGGTATGAATAAAGAATGTTACCAAGTTGCCCAAAAACTTGTTTTACTCAAGGTATTTAGGTTCCGTAAATTTTTTATCTCTGAACTCCGCTAATAACTCCCCCCTGCTATTCCTAGAGCTTATGCCATATTCGCCTACCGCTTGGTCTCTGGCCTGCTTCTTGCCTACCTTTGCATTGAAGTCGCTCATCTGTACAGTGTACTGTGATTTTACTAAGTTGTTTAAGGCCACTTCCCCGTTTTCATAGAATCTTTCAACGATCTGGCAATCATGGCTAAATGTAGGCGCGTAGGCTTACAGCATCGTCAGGTTGTACTTATTAAGCCTAATTGCGATATCTGCCACGCTCTCGTTAACACCACAGAACTTCTCCATGTTGCCAGATTTACCTTGATTGATGATGCATTCCACATCCAGTTCTAGTCTGTCTGTTAATTCATGATAGCATAGTACGTGCCCTCATGTTTGTGCTTTATACGCCTCATCTGTCATCCTAACCTCAGTAAGCCCTTTGACATCCTTTTTAATACCCGCTAGTTCCTCGAACAGTACTGCTAGGCTAGCCTTACTGTACAAGGTTCTAGACGTCCACCGCAGTTTACATATGCACGCGCCTGTGTCCTGAACGATCCCGAAGTACCGCACCGTAAAATATATGACTGGAAATACGCGCTGTAGCCTGAGAAGAGTGGTATTTAGGCTTCAGATTGTCATAGGCTATGACGCCTTAATAGAGTGTCATAGGTTATGACGCTGCGAAAAGTTTCTACCCCCTCTGGTCCATTAACGCGCACTTACATCGCACAGTACTAGGCCGCCCCGCGTTTCAACTCGATCCAAACACTGCCGCAGAAGGCGGAACTGTCTGAACAATGGCGTGCCGCTAGTTATTGTAGTTAAGAAGCTCCAAGTAGTGCGGGCGCAAGGAGTCCACGTTCCACTGGACCGCTCACAGTGTGAACAATGTTTCGTGCCAACAAGCCGTTATAACTTGTAGTAGGCTGCTAAAATCCAAGGCTACTACTGCACTCGACAGGCGGTCTCGGAAGTCCGCGGGTGGCGTCGCTTCGACGAGGAGGTGCAATGTCAGTCTTACCATGTCGGTAATTTCCTTTGAAATTGTTTCCAGTCTTGCGCTATCATAAGTGAACTAAATATGGAAATCTCGGTTGCAAACACCTGTATCTAAATGTCCTTGCTTGTTTGTTGCAGAATATAAGGGAGTGCAGCGACCTGCTAATGAAACAAAAAGCAGTATTCTTCTCAGCTAAAAAGACGTGGAGAACATAGTGAAAAATCAGTTCATTATGAGACATTTCAGCACATCTCTGAGCGTTTTGGCGCATCCCGCAGTGAACAACTGAATATTTCATCAGGGTCCACTGCGAGACATTGCCACTGCTTTGCAACCAAAACAAGCACGAGGACGAAGAAACTCGGCTAATTAAAAGTGCATAAAGGAAGGAAGGACCTTTATTTCATAACACAAAACAAATTCCCCATCTTCATAACCAAGGATCCATCCCAAAATATATTCCTACTTTAAAGTGGGACTGTTTATTCATGATACCCTTTTATGTATTAAGTTCCCAATGACGGAGGAAACAAAACAATCTTTATGTTGCGGTAACTGTGAGGAGTTCTATTCATTTGCAGTATACACCATTTATGCACGACTGAGAGTAAGGGTATACGAATGCCGTGCTCTAGCCCGTTTATGAGGAACTTTGTTTACATTCCTTTGAATAAGAGATTGTAGAATTTTGTTTTGTTTTTGGGTAGTAGCTTAGGACTCTTTCAAATTGCTCCGTACATTCCGCAGCCGGTGCACTACTTATAGAAGTATCGCTGACGCGCAGATCAAGCCAGGTAGATGTGGTTCCTGAAAAAGCAGCGAAAAAATCTATAAAACAAAAAAAGCTACTAACAACACGTATATTTAAATAGTGATAAAAATGCTATGCGCACCGACTACAATTGCCATCATTACCGATGTCTCTTTATTTTGCACGGCATAACCTTCTGCAGCTATTACTCGCATTAGCTTGCCCGTAATCTGGGCGTATCGCATGTGCATAAACGTGTATGCACGAGTAATGTAGAAGAACTTCTTGCTGGGCGAGTTGGTGCATAGCTTGCTTGGGATGGCGTTGCGCACACGAACAAACATACAGAGGAAGAGGCAGAAGACAGAAGACAAACATACACAGGAAGAGGCAGAAGACTTTCTGTCTTTTACCTCTTCCTGTGTATGTTTGTTCGTGTGCGCAACGCCATCCCAAGAAAGTGTATGTACGAAGACCGGTCAATATGTATCCCGAATAACAAAGTAGAGTATAACATAAAGTACTCTGTTTTCATATCTCAGCCTAGTCTCTGGCGTGTTGTGTCCTGTGCAGCCGCTTTCCACCGAAGCCTCTGTTCTGCAGAAGTGCGAAATTTCAGGTTTATCATGGAGCCACGGGCGCACCACTTGTTTCCAATTAATCGTCCAAGCTGAGCTTCGGCGCTGCTAGTGGTGTGAGCATCTTCACCGTTTGAGGGATGTGCTGGAATCAATTCACTGCACCGCTGGATCCAACAAGTTTGCAGTGGATATAGACTTCACCCAAGACTGGCACTCGGCTTCTCATGGGGTGAAATATTTAAAGAAATGGCTGTATGACCTCACGCATATTAAGTCAGGAAGCGTTAGTCGTAGCGCATTTTGTCCAAAATGCCCTTGTGCCAATAAAAGTAAAATTATTGTCATCATCTGCCGCTGCGTTATCTCTCTGGAACTTTTTTTTTTGTGCCACTGTTTCGCCAAGGCGGTCAGCAGTAAGCTTATCGAATAGAAAAAAAAAAACACATTATGGAAAACCTGTCCGCTCCTCTCACGCCATCGTAATTGCCATTGATGCACTGCTACACAACGCCTTCTTGGGTAATCTCCAATTAGCTTGCACTGAACTACTGCCAATCAGTGCAGTCGAGTGGCGTTGGCTGCAATGGGTGCGAGCATGAGTGGTCTTGGTTTGTTGGGCGCCACCGTACATGTAAATAACTCATCTCACTGAGCAACTACCGATAGTAAGCGGAACAGACACAAACTTCTGGTTTTCGCCATGACGACTGATTAAATACTCATGCGCAACGTCGTCTTGTGCAGACGAAATCAAGGCCGCGCAAGCCGCTTGAGTCGGTACCGTCTGGCCTTGTAGGTGCAAGAAATCCAGAATTGCACTGTACTACTCTATTCACTTTGAGTACCAACGTCTGGTACCTTCTATGGATTCCCGTTGCATCAAATGCTTTTTTTTTGTGGTATTCCGTCCTTTCAGTTTGCTATTCGTTCTCTTGCATCTCCAAAATGGCGCACGAGGAAGAAGCTTACTAAATAATTACTGAATAGTTACTGTAACTGAATAGTTACAGCCTGCACTGTTCCTCGCGCTACCCCATGTAAACCGCTGCTCTCTTCGATGCCAGCCACGAAAAAGTGGTGACGTTATTGGATTGCTAGAGCGTGCCCTGAATACTGAGCACATCGTTTTCCGTAAGCCGTGCTCCAGATTTATGACTAACTGCTCCTTGGAGGATTGAGGGAGGTATTTGAAGTTTTAAAACCGAAGACTCCTGTAGGAGGCGCGGCTTATGCTTGGTCCGTATATTCTTATGAGAGCCGAAACATTATTACTCGCTCAACCTTTCTGCCAGTTTAACTAATGCAGCTAGCGATGGATAGCAGACTCCAATTTAGCGTCAGAAGGTACATCGTTCTTCGGACCAACTCCGAACCCTTTTGTTAACATGCACTCCTCACAGACATATTTATATAACCATATCACTTTTTTATTCAGAACCTGTAATAAAGTAAATGCCAGTTGGAGACAGTTGTTGGGAAATCATGGAATTTCTTCGTCTTACTAATTTAGTAAATTTTTTGAGATTTCCGCATTGAGAGACACTATGATACCGCGGGCCAGTTTACGCTGGCGCTTTTTTCCTTCCAATGAAAAAGTAAAAGTTCTCCATCCACCTTCGTGACCAAGAACTATGCGAAATATGCCTGGCGGTCTTTTAATCTACGTGGCTGAAAATTGCCTCCCGGCCTGCACCGTCTGACATAATTTTTCTTCACATAATGCAAAACAACAAATCATCGTCCCTTTCAGAGATACGTTTGACGCGGAGCACTATGCTGTCTTGGTGACTTCGATGTTCCCGGTTGGCGGCAGAAAAAAAAGGCCTGCCTTCATATGGTGCTTGCCTGGGTCACAAAGATTAATCAAGTCTGTAATTTCTTTCGCTTAAGGCTTCAGGATAGTAGGGCTCCTCGTAAGCTGATGTTATATTGCCGAGTACGTCTTAACGAATATTTGTAGCTACTCTAGAATCGCGGTTTATGGTAATTTTAATAAAGTGCTATTAGAAGGTTCATTGGGGAAAAATGACGCCGTCCGTGATGAAATTCGCTAAGTGACAGCACCAGGCCTTATAACACCCATTGGCCGGAGGAAAGTGACGTGATCAATCCAGAAGTGACAACTATATATCCGTCTAGCTACCTCGAGGCACATGCGGCGAAACCTCTAACCCCTTGCTAGGTGGCGTTCAACATTGTCGCAGATTTAAAACGCATTCACTGAGTGCTGTGGTTACAAAAGATTCAATACATTACTACTACCTACCGCCAACCTGCGCTCATAATTTGTGTTGTTTTGCTTATTGTCACTGCAAGAGATACTGCGCGTTTCATCGAATGTATTCTGCGGCAAGATTTCTGTCCTGCATTCTTTTAAAAAGGCGCAAGCATAGTGGACGCTTCGATGTCTATCGACCGGCTCGTATGGGGCGTTGTCTTCCTTTGGGAGTTCAACAATGTGAAGCGACCATTTTCAGGAAGTTACCGTCAAGCCCTGTGCATATACGTTGATCCACTATGCAAAACTTGTTTCATTTGCAGGTAAAATCACGTATTTTACCTGCGTTTTGCAGGCTGGTAACCGCGTTTCATTGCTATGTTCGTAATCTAAGTTATGCCAAGGAAAATTACAGGAGACTCAGTCTTTCATATTTCTCTGAACTTCCCTGACCAGGTTTTTATAGTTTGCGCCTAGCATCAATATAATAACCGCAATGTACGCACCTTTGCTGTTGTCCAAGACCGCTACCACGGCACATTCACCAGTGTTGCTCTGAAACTCGAACACTTCCTCAATCAGTGCATAATCCCGTTGGGCTGAAAATAGTAAAGAAGTTTAAGCAAGGTGTGCCGCATCCATAGTTCTCCGCGGAGCAAGAATTAGCAGGATATTAGAAGTTTATGGTCACTGCTTCCTTAAGCACGTTCGGGCGAATCACAGTAGCAGATGTATTTCTCCTGCACAAAGGCAAAGAATGTTTTCGAGACCATTCTCCTCTGCATTCCCGTATACAGATATATGCCCTTGCAAACTCCGCAGCATGGTGTTTCGCATATGCAAGGCTGATATACCTCAGGAGCAAGAGAGGCGATTGCGCTGATTTGTGAGGAGAACAAACAAGTGCTTAGAGCTTAAATTTAATCTAATAAAATGGCCTCCATGTGAGACATAAGCTTATATATGTTGGAATGCAAATAAAATATGTGCGGACTTTTGAGATAAATTTCGCCCAAAAGCGAAGTTACTGTTCTCCTCTAAATCGGCGCCGTGGCTCGCATTGCTGGCTTGTGCGCGGATGAAGTCAAGTTCAATGCAGAAGGCCCCAGTGCTCGCAGAGCTACTAGATGAAGTAGCCTAATAGGCTCAGATTTACTGCGACTACAGGTCATTTGGCCTTTAAAGCTTCACTTTCGTTCTCAGTCGGCAGCTGAATATAAGTAACCAGACACCATATACGCAGTCAGGGACAAATGTCTTTGGACCGCGTGCTCATAAAAGAAGTGGAATGTTCTATTGATAGCCACCGTTTGGAGACGTTTGAGACCGGTTGGAGGTGAAAGCTAAAATCCTGTTCTTTCACCTCCACAAATATAGCCTCCAGCAGGTGGCTAATAATAGAGCTATCGGCTCCTTTTACAAACTACGTGGCCCATCTGCTTTTGTTCCTTGTTGCACATGACTTTTTCCAGAGCGATGATCTTAAGCGCCCGTTAGTGCGTTGAGCCGCATCGCCGTCGCCTACCTCGGTGTAACCGAGAGGACGAGAATACTTCTGCTCGCTCATAAACGGCGCCAGAGTGGTTAGAGTGGCTAGGGGGACTAGTTAGGGCGACTGGGGGAGGGGAGGTCTGTCTGCGGTGGCACGTAGTCAAGCGCACACACTCACAGTCGCGCCGCGCAGCGCTCCATTGGTGGGCGGAGCTGTGAAATTTGCTGCAGGCGATAGATAGTCCGTGCCGATCACGCCACTCACAACTTCAACTGTACATACATACCCGTATCTGTCAAATTATTTACCTCAATATCAAAATCAAAAGCCCTACAGAGCTGCGCTTAAATTTCGTATCTGGTAGTATTGAAATCGTCCTTAAATTTTTTCTCCTTTTAAGCGTACGACTTTAAGCTGGCGGCTTTGGTGACGTTTTCATACCGGGCGGTGCTCAGAAGTTATTGTGAGGAATTAGAACTCTCAATAGATGGAATTGTTCTCTTGCTTGCCATTTGTATCATCAGCCGCACGCACCAATGTGCCCTTATCGTTCCGTAAAAAGACGCTACTTCTGTGTTAATAGCTGCACTGTCTTTTGCTCTATTTGTCTATTATGGTGCTAATAAGAGTTATCTTTTTTAGGGATGGTTATTTGTTTCTTACTAGCTTTTGACATTTGGTGGTTTGTTGGCGTTGTGTTAGAAGCAGGTACGCGTGGTGATTTGATCTTGTGGTTTCCTTTCCTAAGTTAACTCGCTTTACTGTATGAAACAGTTGTATGAAGCAGTACGACCCGAAATGTGAATGGCCAGGCTGAGACGTAATCGGATCAGAAGATTCCGGAAAGAAAACCTGGAGAAAACGTAGACCGAAGAAAAAAAATTGTACTAGACATACAGGTAGTGCTTTTTAGAATATGGTAATTGATAGCCACAACATTTTGACTTGTGTTTCTGCTGAAGAGTCGTATGACTTCGAAACTGGTTTGTCAGAAAATTGGCTGTGCTAAAGCTGCGAGTTAGCAAACTAAGAGTTGAGTTTAACAGGTTATCTCACTTTACATATCCAAGTTCACGGTGAAGATTGCTTTCTTCAGTAGTATTTATGCGGACGGTTTTCTAGTCATACTAATCGTAAGCAAACACCAGGAGGGGTGCAAAGCTGAAGATTAGAATATTGTAAGGAATTCCCGCAAGTAAAAAATAGGCCTAGCTTCAGCTAGTAATTCTCATATTTTGGCTTCTCAAAAATATTCCGCTACGAATACACTTCCGTCTAAGTGAATAATTTTGGTTTGGTTTGGTTTATGGGGTTTAACGTCCCAAAGCGACTGAGGCTATGAGAGACGCCGTAGTGGAGGGCTCCGGAAATTTCGACCACCTGGGGTTCTTTAACGTGCACTGACATCGCACAGTACACGGGCCTCTAGAATTTCTCCTCCAAAGAAATTCCAGCCGCCGCGGCCGGGATCGAACCCGCGTCTTTTGGGACAGCAGCCGAGCACCATAGCCACTGAGCCACCGCGGCGGCTGAATAATTTTACAGAATTAGGCATCTATAATAGTGCGATTGTCAACGACACTATTAAAAATTATTACAGTTTTAAAGCTATGGCGGTGAAGGTACTAAAACAGCCAGCAGCTACCTGCAGAACAATTTAATTCAGACGGGTATGCAAAACTTACTTTCCGTGTCGTTAATTTCCATCGCGTTGTACTGCTTATCGTCATGCGGAAGCCCATCTTCCAAGTAAAAGAATTTCGCTGTTAGGTTCTTTTTTACCCTGTGAGAAATAACACGTGTAAGTTCACAATACACCGTTACCCCTGTGGACGAATGCTCTTACCTTGTACCGTTAAGAAATGATCTGGAAATCAAGGCTTGGTTGTGGGTTTTAATGGTGTAGGCGTCGAGCCTGCACGTAACCTTATCCGTTTCCGTAGTCCTGTAAACCCATACCTTCGGGTTTTGTTTCACAAACTGCATAAAATCAAGAAATATCCTTATAGTGTGACTGGCAATTTTCAAAAGGAAAGGCCATTTGCCTAATAATATTGTATCTTCAGCAGGCATACCAAGCCAACTAGCCCCACAACATCTCTTGCTGAGGGATAAGTAAGTCTAAAACATTAAACAAGCTGTTCCAGTTTCGTATTTTGAGGGTAAGATGAAAGCTAGGTCTCCATATCAAGAATTCGTGCATCACAGAAAAAAGAATAGCGTTGCCCTCTGCCTTTCTGTTCGAAGGTGCAAGATAACAAACCATTTCTTTTAGTATGTAGAGAATTCTAATCTGCAATATAAACTAAAAAAACAATCAGCTCTAACAAACCCATCCTTAGCTCGTTACAATGCACCCACCACGGACCAAATCACTGCACGGAATATCGCTGCCAAATTGCGCCTAAAATGCGCTAGCGGAGCCCTTAAGGCGTTCATTGTTAATAAATGCTTTTTGTGTTCTTAAAGTGGAGCTGATGGTGTCAGACCTTTTCGGCTTGTTGCGTCGGACAAAGTTAAGCGAAGGCACCGTAGGTATTTGTGCTGCGAAGCGGCATAACGGTGTTGCATCCGCACGAAAACAGCTTTGTTTGCATGTTAACCGAAGTCAATCTAACACAGATGCATGGCTTTTAAGGCGGCAGTTCCTAAGTCAATATGGTCTGGAAGGTCACCCCCGCAACACTTGCCATTGTTATTCCGGCTCTGTAAGTAGTTTTCAAGTGTATAACATGTAACCAGGTCATTAAAACTTTTATACTCAGGAAAGGAAAACCTTTCCACCAAGCAACTGCGAATTACTGGTCTAAGGCGTATGCGTGCATTTGGATGTAGGTTGGGTGCACCATTGAACTGCACGTTAGCGTTGCCTCTGCCTTTAGAATTTACCTAATTGCTTTCGTCATGTTGTCTGACAAGTGTTCATGCAACTGCAGATGTAGACGTGGACGAGGAGCAGACGTAGACATCGACGACGCGAATCGGCGAAACGTGTCACTGTGAGCTAGTTGAGTCAGTTGAGGTTTTTATAAGCTGGTGGGATTAACATTTCGATAATTCTGCAAGAAATTGCTCACTGTAGCGACACTTAAACGTTAATTAGGCTGGGGAATTGTATGCATACATTTGTGATATATTACCTCTACCCCGCCACGCACACAATCACCCACAACAGTTATCAACTGCAGCTGCCGTCATCAGAAATATAGATCAGTCATGGATGAAGTTTAGAAGAACGTGAAAAGCTTCCCCCATAAATGACCGGCTTCCGCGCCAGTAAATATTATCTTGAATTGAACCTCGTGGCAATCTTCCCTCTTCATCGAATGAGTATGACTCACCTCTCTACGTTGTAATCTGGACAGCAGATTATATAATGTTTTAAATGACCGCTTGCCACATATGAATAACAAAATAGAGGCGATGCCAGGACCGTTTTGTGCCCCCGCGGTGGGGTACTAGCACAACCCGAGTGTCTGCAGTGTAGTAAAGTTGCTTGAAGTATCTTTTGTACCACACCCACGCGCATTGGTTATATGGACACCCCAGGGATCTGATATGGATGAGCATTGCTCCTTTGAAGGTTCTCTTGAGATCTTGAGGGACGTTTCTTGATTAAATCTCGAACAGCGCTTCATGGGCGTCACTCTTATGTGCGACGGTATGCTTTGGAAACGTATAGAGAATGCTCTGCTGAGCAGATTCTGCACCAGGTGGCAAGAGCTAAGCGGCAACTCTTCACAGGAGCTCCCACACTCAAACCTTCTGAGTGCTCATTGCGAACCCGCCTGGATGACAATAGATTGGGATGGAGAAGACCTCAGTTTCCGTAAGGAAATGGCAGTTTTCGGCCGTTTTTGAAGGAACGACTCGAGAAAGCGGAAAAGGCGACGACTCGACAAGGCGATGAGGCAGTATTCAAAATCAAAATATGAAACGCCACTGCACTAGCACTGCTGGTCTTGTACAGAGAACGAGATTTGCAGACTCAGTATCTTGAGCATATCTGATTGAAAATGGTAGAGTACGAACGAAACCTATTACACCAAAGTAGTACTCCGCTTAGCGCAAACGTGAGGAATGGTCAACGAACACGAAGTAGAGTGCTACCTATAAAAGAGTTTAGAATGGATGCCTGTGCCAGTTGGTATGACATTTTCTTGAAGAACAGCGCAAACTTGGACGAGGACTGAAAGAAGAAACATGAACAGCTCCCGTCTATGTGTCTTCCTTCAGTCCTTGTTCAAGTTCGCGCTGTTCTTCAGGACTATACAAGAAGTCTCTCCCGCACCTAGACAGATATTGTAACGTGGCGGCCAGCCGAAGAATGAGGCGTGATGACCGTGGAAAAGAGATTATTTAATGGCCACTGGCCTAGCGCGAGCGCTCCGTCCCGCGCCACGGCCAGAGTCGTCTTCTTCGTAACATTACCCGGGGCCACCGAGCGATCGTCCCGATCGTAAACAGAAGAAGACGTCGATGAAGGGATGGGAGAAACGGTGATGGGCCTCCAGGTTAGAAAGTGGCAAGGTGGTGAAGCGCTGGCCGCCACGGTGGATAAAATGATAGGTAGATGAGTCCCGGTCCACGAAGCATCCGGGCCGTAGGGTGCCAGGAGCCGACGGCCGAGACCCCCGGACGCACCGGACGGCAGGGGCAGGGGGGCGGTGTCTTCACGTGTGGGTCTTGGGTCGGTCGGGTCATTAAGGTCGCTGTCGTCAGTGCATCGTGTCCTGTGGTCTGGGCGGGTACGGGGCTGGGGTGAGCGGCAAGGTCGGTGCAGGTCGGGCGCGCTGGGGCACGGCCGGGCGGCGCGGACCAGGTACTCACGGTCGACGTCCACGGCAGGCGCAGGACACCGAAGCTCCGGGACCAGGATGGCGATGAAGGGACCCCAGCACCTCACACCAAATGTAACGTGGCGGCCAGCCGAAGAATGAGGCGTGATGAACGATGGATAAGAGATGATTTAATGGCCACTGGCCTAGCGCGAGCGCTCCGTCCCGCGCCACTGCCATATTCGTCTTTTTTTAACAATATGTTTAACCGCGGCATTCAGATCCGAAATTAAAGACAAAAGACACGATGCGTATGAAGTGCCAAATAACCCAGCAGCTCAGACCTCTTCCGGAGACGCAGTAGAATAGCTCGCGCGGCTACGTTTCTCGAGGTGACAATGTCCCATTAATAACCTGAGTGAAGGCTCAAGGCTGAAAGGGTTTGATAGTGATTCATGAAGAACTTCATTGCTCATGGCCGCCTGCGGAAATCCAAGGGATCTCCTTTAACTGTTTCGGTGCAAAATGTACACGCGTTGAAACTATGATACAGACTGGGAAAACGTGGCTGGTACAATACACTGCTCACCACCAGAGATTCATAGAATCTGACCATTGAGGAAGGATGATTTCCCCACTGTTCACATGCGAATCTACGTATCGCAGAGTTTTGAGAGGCAAGGCAAGGACAGTTTTAAGGGTTGCTGAGGAGAGCCTTGATTTTCAAGGCTGGCTAGAAATGTAGGTAATCCGTCATATCTTTTAAAGTAGTGTACGAAACTATGGGGTAGTAAAAGGCCGAACCGATCCCCTTGCCAGGCGCATGTGCATTGTTCCCTCCAATAACCTAGAAATAGATTCTCTCAAGCGTTCTCGCTTTCCTTCGCCGCTCTCTCCTCATTGGGCGGTACGGCAAAAACGCCGTTCAATTTTTAAAGTGGTACTGACAGAAAGTTTTCGGGTGCCCGTTTTATTTATTTTCGAAAGATGTATAGAGGGCTAGCAATCATGACAATGAACCTTAAACACCAGCGCACAGCGCTATAATTATTTCCAAATAATTTTTTACCGGCTGTTTTAGACTCAGTCAGCGTCAGTGCTCAAGGGCACCTTGACGTTACGGTTGGGAGGCCAACCTGGACTACCACAATACTACGTCGGCGGAAAGCATTAGTTGCTCCAGGTAACAACCGTTCGGCTCGGTGACGTCACAATAATTGCGGCAAGTGCAACTTCGCCTCCCTCGATCTGTGTGGAAATGGCAAGCGACTCCTCCTCGGACAGCACACAAAATTTTGTTATATGATGTTCCCCTCAATGCCTGTAACTGACACTTGCTTTTTCTTGCACCCATGAAAGAAAATATGTCGTTTATTTGCGTTCGATTTTTTTTTGTCTTTGCCCCTTCAAAAAATGGGCATAGTTATGGATGCGTTATTCTTGACCGTAACGACTGCAATCGCCACTTTTTATTGTAGTACCAGAAACTAAATTTAATGAAGCAAGCAAGAATTCGTGTAACTTTAGCGAGATTCGCTGCGCAATATAGTCTTGAATTTTAAACTGCCTTACAAAAGAAACGACGGGCGAAGGTTGCCGAAATATGCGACACATATTCTCTACGCGTTGACCTAATTGTTGCATTGAGTAAGGCATATAAATCATCAGTATAAAAGGCCAAGCTCGGCAACAAAAGTTTTCAGTGCATCCAACTGCTCGGCCTATGATGCAGTGCACAGCACTATTTATGGTTTGCATAGGAGCGTGAGGTGGATGCAACAACATTCTGTGCAGTAACTTTCTCGAAACACTTGGAAGCGCCGACTTTTAGATATTTGCGGGCGGCGTCTTCAGTATCAAGGTGCCTTATAGAGTATTTTAGCCACCAAGCTGCTACCGCACCACAAAGGCATTCAATGTAAGATACGAAGCAATTGCCATCGCAACTGTTCTGCCGTTTTCACCATCTACGTAGCTTCCGACAACAGTACACAGTGAATGCTATATAGTCTTATTTGCAAGTGTGCACTTCGTCACCTTTCTTGTCATATACCGGCTGCCTTCGACCAGCTCTGCACGTTTGCATCAGAATGACGTACTGACCAACCGTTTCCTTGCGGATGCTCGAGACCTGTCCTCAGCCGGGTCGCTACAAAACTTGGTTTTAATTCAGTGTTGTTTGGTTTCGTGAGTGTCAATGACATCAAATCAACGACATCCTCCACACCTCGTCTAAGTTGAAATACTGCGGCCCTCCTTCCGATTCACCGCCATAGGTCGCGTCTAGATTTGGTTTCACGCCTCATCTTTTACGAGGAGCTGTTCCCGCTTTCTTTCTCTGGCTTGAACAAAGACAAATTACAAGATGAAAGAAGAAGCTCTGCTGCGAAAAGAGGCCACTACCGCTGAACACTTTCAAATCTCTTGACATTCAGTTCATATTATTTCTTTGGACGAATGCAGTTGTAGGTGGAGCACCTTCGTTCTCATAACGCCAAGTAAGGGTCTTTTGACGAACGGTGCAGAGCAATGGTTGCACTAAATGCATTAAAGCACTGGGACCAACGCCACTAAGAAAAATCAGAGAACTATCCTGTTGTTAAAACTAATAGAGGCTACAACACACTTTGCTCTTCTGGCTGCTGCTAAGATAGAGTTTAGAAGCCGTTTAGAATCAGTTCTGGAGGCTGCCAATGATATGATCAGAAATGTTTTGAGAATGATGTCTGCGAAAAGCTCCGGTAAGCACACCGGGTTTACAGATGATTGAGACAATGCACTCACTTTTGTGACCTGAAACGAGTTCGCAAGTTTATACTCTGCTGTTGAAATGCTTCTGAAAATGTTCATAAAATATTTTGACATTGGATTCATTCATGCCAGTCGTGATGCCAGTGAAGTTGGGGACGGAAGACCTTCGTTCACATAC
This sequence comes from Amblyomma mixtum, assembly GCF_055824585.1. Classification (NCBI taxonomy): domain Eukaryota; kingdom Metazoa; phylum Arthropoda; class Arachnida; order Ixodida; family Ixodidae; genus Amblyomma; species Amblyomma mixtum. The sequence goes on along the minus strand of NC_143019.1, from coordinate 31,853,037 downwards.
CTTGCGCTAAAGGACTGCTTAGAGGCGGCGCAGAGGAATGATTGTTTTAAATATATAAGAATAATCCGACTGACGAGGCCAGGAAAAAAGCACTTACAATTTGTCTAGTTCAAACTCTTAAAGCTTACAACAGACAAATTTCACTGCAGGCTGCTGCTAAGATGGAGCTAGGGAGCGACTAGGATTTAGTGATGGCAGCTGCCATGTCGAAAGGCATCATTTTCAGACGTTTTGAAAATGTTGAAAGGTAAAAGACCCTTTAAGCACATCGGAATTAGAACAACAAAAAATACACTTTTGCAGGTTTGAAACAAGTTTGAAATCTAATACTCCGTCCATGATAGTTTCGCCAAGAAATCTAAACTTTCAGATAATAAAAAGCTGAAGGACACACTGTTATGGGCACCATCACGAAAATGATTTGTACTTGCACTGTGATTCAAGCAAAAAATGCAATACCTCCACAACATCGACGGTATGATTCTGGACAACTTCATTATCATATGCGAACACTGCAGTGAGCAGGAAAGCAAACAATAACACCGAAGAAATTCGCGCACCCGCCATGGTTCAGATTTTGCGATAGTGTGCCGGTGCTGTGGGCGGCCGCGTTATTTATACAAGCGTAGACTCTTTGTGGCAGATGCGCATATAGAGCTGAATGTCATCGCGGGGGCTTTATTCTTTGTTTAATGCGGGCTCAAAGTGCATTAGATTGTTCTGTATTTCTTGATAATATACTTGTCTGAGAGGTTTTTTCCTGGGTGATATATTCTCAACCGCCAGAAGAATGTCAAACGAAACATTCTTTGAAGAGCAGTTGGCAGTTATTTAAATATACGTTAGGAGTCACTAGCCTCGGGAGATATCAAGTTTTTTAGCGGTCAGTTATATCACGTTTATTTGAATGTCAACTCTTTTGCTTTCCTGTCTCCCCTTCTCCAGTTACATTTTATATAGAATGAGTTAGCTCATAAGGACGGAAAACTGGGCAAGTTGCTTGGGATTCATACTTATGCTGCGCCAAAAAACAAAAATTGAGGTAGAAGACACATCACGGGCGTAGACTATCAACTGAACCTTGATTGCGGAAAAAGGTGCCTATAAATACTCTAGAACTTGCGGTGTAAAAATAACAAGGAAACCCAACAAAATCACACTTTTTTCTTTCTTTCTTTCTTTCTTTTTATTTCAAAGTACACATGTAATTACATGAAGACACTCAAGGATCCTTAGCCAGAGGCTAGTCATGGATCCCAAAATGAATACAAATAAGTCTACTGACGATTCAGGAGGAAAAACAAAAACAAAAAACAAAACAAAAACACACACACACACACTGTCGGTGTAGAATGAAACAATTGCAATGCAAAATACAATATAAAATACAATACAAAATACAGACTGAAACACTATCGTATGACATTCATATAACCAAATAAAAAATAAATGTCACTCTACATTCAGATTGCCACGTTCAATAGATTAGTAGTATTATGCCACGCCACAGATGCATATAGTGTCGCTTCACTGAGACGCTTCTGTTTGAAGGAAAAAATTCTTCAGTGCTCTAAATGTATTAGGTGAAGATATGACTGACCTTGGGATAGCATTCCAAATTTTGACACATTGGACGCGCTTGGCTTGACAATTCGTTCTTACCGAGCAACCTCCCCCTCCCCACCACCCAAGAACGAAAAAGCACTCCTGAACTACATACAGTTCAGGGCACTCTAAACTAGCCAAGGCTAGTAAAGCGACTGCCTGCCTAAGAGTGTCCCCTCCAAAATCCTGCACCCACAAGGTTGAGGCCAGCTTCCCAGGAAAAATTAAGAGGCTGAAGGAAGCTGGGTATCCTGAGCAAGTTTTTACTGGGATCACTGAAAGGATCCTGGCCAAGTCGGTGATTGAGGATACTGTACTAAAAAAAGGGCGGGCGAGGACGAATTGTAGGAATTCGATACGTCCATGGCGTCTCACATCGGTTAAAAAAAGGGGGGGCGAGGTACGGAGCGAACGCTACTTTCACGGCGAAGAACAAGCTGGCCCGGGTTTTTAGTGCAGTGCGCAATAAGCGTGAGCCTGACGGCAAGAGTGCGATGGGAGGGTGTAGGGTATACCGCACAGATGAGAAAACAGGTTCGCCGAATGTGGCACTAGGATAGTTTACGAAGTCCCCCTCCGGTGTGAAAAGAAATACATCGGTCCGACTGGTAGATGTATGGCCGAGCGGATGGCAGAGCACGGGGGGTCTTTGAAGGGCGCGGCTTCCTCTAATCTCACTTTGCATTGTAGAGTATGTAAGACTGCTTCCCACAAATGAAAAAGACCAGCGTCATATTCAGACACCGTGCAAAGATATGAAGATAATTGGTGGAAGCCTATCTATCGAGAAAGAAGCTGAAGCATGCGTCGCATCACCCTCGGTCAGCCTGCTCGACAGAGAGATACCTTTATTGAGCAATTTTTTCACCGTAAGCAAGCAGTCAGAAGCGTTGGCTTGATGAGAGTGGTACCCTGACAGCGTTCTTTTTTTTTTAGTGCACAGTTGTTGCTCGGAGAAAATGAATTGTCAAGCACGTGCAGGAGTGTGATTTTGTTGGGTTGTTCTTGTGCCGCGAGTTGTGGTGTATTTATAGGCACCTCTTCCGGAATAAAAATTAAGTTTAGAGTTTGCGCCCGTGTCGTGTCATCTCGTTCGCTTTGTCCTTGTTTTTTTCGCGCAGCGTAAGCATGAATAATTTTGTTACGATGTATTTGGCTGCTTTGGCAAGTGTCTGTTTTATTTGTTAACCGTGGTTCTGTATTCGCATGAAAGGAAATCAGTATCAGTTTGTGCTCAACATCTGACGCCCTTTCATATTATAACCATAACGTGAAATATTCAGCACTGAACAATACATATCACATTTTGAACTATTTCATGTAAATTCCAAATATGACGAATATGAAAGTGCTATTCGGTATTTTTGAATATGTTATCATAAAATAATGCCATTTTCTTGAGTCAGTACTTATTGAAGACGTAACTCTTTGCCTTGAGTACACTTTTCATTTTTGTCCTTTCGTGCATGCTTCTCATTGCAGTAGTTTTTCTTCTGTTGTAAATTGCTCTTGAGTGGAGTGGAGAGAGAGGTTAACATTACAACATTGAGACTGCTCATATGGCAGCTATCCGCTGACCCAACTTTGTGATGAAGCACCATCAGCTTTCGCTGGATTTCATAGTAGCGCAGTCCATTCCTTCAAATGTTTTCGAGAGTTGCAGGTTCAGAGGAGATTGGTGTTTTTTCAGTCTTCGCAAGGGACAGTCCAGAACGACCGACCAAGCTGTTGAGAAGGCCATTGTTCGCGCTAGTGTAAAAAAAACCCTAGACTGACTGTTAGGACAATTTCCGAAGATTCGATCGTGTTATCAGGCTCTACAGGAACTCCATGTATTGTGAGGCGTTGTCCATATTGTGCTGAAGTAATAAATAAGAGATCAGCTGAAATCCCGCTTATCTATGAAGAGTTGGGTTTCCAGGATCATGCAGGTAAAGGAACACCTGGATGGATAGGTGACGAGTGGAAAATGTTAATTCCATTGGTACTGAAGTTCTTTTTGCGCGGGAATGATGGGATTCTTTCAATATGTAACTCCACACACAATTTTTATGGACCTCGTTAGCAACTTCCCACGTTAAGCCACAGAGGCGGAAAAGTAATGGTACGAGGCTGATTCTTCGTTCGTAGAGTTTGTCTCTCTGTCTGAATTCAAGGTACCATGAGCGAAAATATTGATTAACGTATCCTTAAACATTTTAGCCTTCCGTAAGGACGCCAGAATATTGGATATGGGTATGTGTTTCAACGGAATTACGACCAGAAACACTCTTCTACGCTTCTGAAAAAATTGGATGAAGAAAGAACGATGGCTCTTGTGAAGTGACTAAACCGGCTTTCTGGAGATATTTCAATTTCATCGGTGCTCGTAAGCCGGACCAAAAAGGCAGAAGATCCCAGCTGCCGCTGCTGAGAAATTGGACAAACATGAATTAGACGTTCACTGAAAGATTCCTGAATTAAAACACCTCCTCGGATCAAGTTAAGAATTGATCGGCGGAAAAGGCCTGTTTGGAAAGTACTGCTGCAGTGGGTTATTGTGAAAAAGTGTACTGGTGCAGTAGGTTATTGTGAAAAAGCAGTCTTGAAATGGTTTCCTCAGTTCCAAGGCTCCTTACAAGGGAGATGATGCAAATCAGGAAGATTGGACATGGTGATCTGCAAAGCTTCCCTGGGAATTGTTCACGATGCCTTCATGTTACTATCATGTGAGACGAAACCTGCCTGTTGCTTTTGGATCTTGACAGCAAAAGGCTGTTGATGAAATGGCGGCATTCATTATCTCCGCGTCGATAAAATGGAAGCTTGAGCGTCGCTCCACTTTTTAAGGTGAATATGACGAAGGTATATAGATAAAAAACTGATAACACCTAGAAGATTTCTACAGTTTGCTTATTCATGCTCAAAGCCGCCGCCACGGGGCTTCGTAACTTCGCTTGTGATGCAAGATGCGACCAGGTTCATCTCGAATGATCGGAGTCACAAGCAAGTGCATCTATCCTCTTAGAGATTGCTGTAGCTGCTTTTGGCTCGTTACATCGAGTGTTCTTAGGCTTAAATTGCGTGCGACGAAAAGTGGCGGCGAATCTTTAGTTTGTCGACCACTGGGTACATTTGTTGCTATCGTCCCCACAAAGTTGGGCAGTTTTGTGGGCGTAAAGAATTAAACTAGAGACTTAATTTTAGCGCCAATGCCGGCTGGTCCTCTGTTCTCCACTGCGTTGTCACCACACCGCGAGCAGAATACTCATAGCTAATCCTGTCGACACGAAAGTAGCGGTGGGTTTACTCCCGAGATCATTGTTTTGAGCAGTATTGTTTACTCCGTTCGCTGGCGCACATTATAACTATCACATTTGATGTATAAGGTACAAAGCTGTGTGCATAGCTCCTGATGAGGGTAGGAGTCGTGGAAGCGTTGTGTAAAAAACCGTGTTGGAAGGGTGCGACGGGCATGATGTGCACGAGCTCCTACGCAGCCATCTTGAGCACTGCTTTCTTTTTTTAGTGGGAAAAAATGGAACCGAGAACAAATGAAGGCAAGACGTTGGTTCAAAATCTTTTGTGTGCCTTGCAACGATTATCGTTCCCTAATTAAAATGTTAGCGCTGATTAGCCATGTTAACACTACTTGACTTAGGCCTCTCTCTGTGATTGCCAGTGAGGTGTGGCCAGCAGCAGCCACAGCCTACTAAGACTACCACACTCCGAAAATGACGCTCCTACACGACCACAGTCAACTATAATATCAAATATCATCAGTTGACCTTAGGATAAATGTTGCTAAAATCAGATGTACACGCAGTAACTAGCATTCATTTTTAAAGGCAAGTATAGATTTCAAGCATTTGAGTAGTAGCAAAGAGACAGATTTCACAAAAGTCAAACCTCCACGGATGTAAATTCCGCCGGGGAAGATGTTCCTTTGTCGATTATTTTTCTGCTTACGTTTTGTTTTCTCTTTGGCCAACTTCGTGTACTTTAACCATTGTTCTGTGATTTTACGCTGATTTTTGTAAAATTCCTTGCGGCGCAAGCGATCCTTCTCAGATGTAGGAACACATAAGTGATATAGGTGTGAAGATCCTGTAGCTATGGTATTCGAAACGCGGTTTTTCCTCGACTTCCTCATAACGAGTGAATCCAAGCAGCATAGCCAACACGTTCATTTACTTCGTCCGGATTAACATTTGAAGGCAGCAACCTTCTTGCCTTCGACGTAAAGGTTAGGGATCGGAGATGTGTTTTGCGAAAGGAAAGAGCGGCAATCAATTTCAAAGCATCTAAGCCAGCTGGGCGAAGAGTATGCTGAGGTCAGTTTAAAACATACGTCTTTGTTGTTTGCGTGGCCTCTTGATGTTGTTCTTGTCACACGGAAATGACGCACGCTTTGTGAAACTTAACCTTTGAAAAAATACGGTACTTCTTTCCTGACAGCATCAAAATGCTGTGTTCGGATCGAAAAAAAAAAAAAGTTGTTTTTGAGGATCACTTCTCCTTATTTGAAACAACATACGTGCTCACCAATAGCTCTAAGATTGAAGGTCAGTGCAGCACTGTCAAGTTACGCTTCACAACTCGCTCAAAAACGACGGTGCGACCTTCATCACCGTGACGCCCATTACCCTCCCGACTCCCTCGTACTCCTCTGGCTCCCTGCGCGTTGTGTGGACCTGTGTGAGAAGTTGCTGCCTCGTTACGTGGGTCCTTACCGCGTCTTGCGGCAACTGAGAAATGTGACCTACGAAATCACACCCCTGCAACCCCACACTCCTCGTGCGGCCCCCTCCACACAGCTCGTGCACGTCGCCCGTCTTAAGCCATACCATTCAAACCCACCACCTTAGGACGCCAAGGGACTGTGCTTCCTTCCGCCCGGCGGAGGAGGGGGGGGGGGGGTAGTGTCACGATGCGTAAGTGCTAGGCGAAGACGACGTTGTTTTGGACGCTCGGCAGTTGACGACGACGAGGACGTGGCAGTTTGTGCTGGATTGATTTAGCTCGGTGTGCCTTCTGACGGTGGCCTGTCCCGTCTGCTGCTGGGCTAACTCCCACCGTAATATTACCAGATATGAGCTAAGAACTGTTACACAGCTGAATACTAAGCTTCGTGAACTTTCTCCGTGTTTGTCCTTGTCGACTTGTCAACTATGTCACCTTTGGAGGCGTCAGGAGCTTAGTTTCCGCAAAATAGATGGTAGCAGTTTTGCAAAGCGGCCGCTGCAGTTGCTTAATCATTTTAGCAGCCGCCTCGCCTGCGGGAGGTGTGTGCTTGGTTCCAGAGTGGTGGCGATACCCAATAAATTCCAATTGTACAATCACTCCCTGGTTGCAAACCACAGTTGCCTATGTCATGGCCTTCTTTGGCGAAAGTTTCTATTCGCCTTCCAAGTTCATCATCCCGAGTTAAATATAGCAACTTAAGAAAGATGCTCGGGGGATGTGCATATGAAATAAGGTAGCTGAATCAATGCTGGTAGAGCGCAATTAGGCATGCATGTCAGAACTGGCAGCATCAACTCTGATACAGGGATTTGCCATGCTTGAGGCAACCACACCTCAAATTAAATGCAGCCCTGGACACCTAATCGTTCTTAAAGGTTAATAGTTTTTAATGACCGACTCAATTCATTGGCACAGTACTGATATGATTGATGGTGACGGCTTCGCGACGTGGATAATGCGACTTCCGGCGAAACGACTTACTGCAGTACTATTGCATCCTGAGTAGAACTGACGTCGGGGGTCGGTTAAAATATTCTTGGGAAGTTTTGAGACTTGACCGGTTTTGTTGCGCACAGGAGTTTATTTGCTGTTGTATTCATATATTTTTAGAAGAGAAGGCGCTCTTGGAAGGAAAATAACTGCAGCACAAATACAGAACGACGACCGCGTGTGCCGTATCCGTCCTAAACGAAAGTGCAGCATTGTGCAAAGCTTGATGTCCTATAGGTTACACATATGACATCGAAATCATTGCAATACTGATTGTTAAAACTCTGCAAGGCTACAAATAAATATTATAATACGACGGGCTGACTGCCTGCAACAATTTTGAGAGAATAGGAAAAATGCAGCTGGAGGTTTAGCATTGCTAAGCAGAAAATATTGTGCGAAAACAAACTTTTTTTGCTGATGGACATCACCGCCACGTGCCTGAAAGTGCGTTTGAGGTGTCCACTGACACAGGCAGCCAGTTATGCGCGTATTCAGGTTTTTTTATCGACAAGACCAATTTACCCAATGTAGCTGGCGACCTCTGCTCAGAGCCGCGTTTCCTCAGCAGTAATGCCAATGCAAACGCGTGTTACTCTAGTGCCATGCCTCGGCCACAACGGTGTCCACGCCAAGCCCTTACAAAATTTTTACTCAGTCCATAGACCTCAGTATATCAAATTTATTGACTTTCTACAGACAAATGCTGTAAAAAGTCTATAGACAATCTATATATTTATGGCCATACGCTTTTAGTAGACTTGTCTATAGAGAGTCGATAGACAAATGTCTCCTGAAAGTCTAATACACAAGCCTATAGACAGCCCACAAACGATCTATAGACTTATGGCTATTCGTTTCCTATAAATTTCTGTCTATAGACTGTCTACAGACAAATCATCATCATCATCATAATCATCATCATCATCATCATTTATTAACCCTTAAGGGTCCCGTTAGGGACATTACATAAGGGGGGGGAGGTGGTACAGGGGTGTTCAACAGTCATACATGAATATATAAATATAGAAGGATTATGGAAATACAGAAAAATATAGAAAATATAAAATATAGAATAGAAAAAAAGTAGAACAAGACGAAAAAAAAGACAGAAGTAAATTCAAATAATCACGTCATGACACAGTGTAGCAGAAATATAAACAGAAACAAATTACAACTTTGGAAGTAGAACAGGCTGGTCAGTTTGCAGGGCTTGGAAGCTGGCATAGGGTGCAGGAAAAAATTATTTGTCGTTGAGATGGTCGATTAGGAGCTGGCGGATACTGAAAGTCTGATAGACGTTGGTCTATAGACAGACTACAGACGATCTACAGACTTATGGCCATACACTTCCTGTAGATTTCTTTCTGTAGACAGTCTATAGACAAAAGTGTACTAGTCCAACTGACATTGGTCTATGACTGCCTATAGACATTCCATAGGTATATGTCCTGGGAATGCTATAGACCTTAGTCTAGAGACAGTCTATAGAGCTCTGTCTACTAAACCTTTAGTCGACAATCGTCTGTAGACGGTCTATAGACCGTGTACAACTCTTGAAAGAGGTAACCACACAGTCTTCACAACTGACTTGGCTTACAAATTTAGTTTATTTCCAAGCTCTCAGGCTGGGAATATGCAATACATGCACCATAACAATGCACCACATTAAACTAAACGCTAAAAGTAACGGTCTGACTAGTTTCCTCACAAGCATTTTTTCAACCTGTTGTCTGCAGTCAGTCATCCGAGCATGTTCACCTGAACAGCGCAAAGGAAAAAAACAATATAAGAGGAACTGAAAAAAAAATTCTCACTCCACCTCTACCCATGTGCTTTGCAACGCAAGGCATATCCTGGATATGCCATTCTATAAAGGTAATGTTGATCTTTTTGGTTTGGTTTTATGGGGTTCAAAGACCCAAGGTGACTCAGGCTATGCGAGAGGGTGTAGTGAAAGGCTGCGGAATAATTTCGGCCACCTGCGCATAGTACACAGGACTTTAGCATTTTGCCTCTATTAAAATGCGACCGCCTAGGGCGGGATCGAACCTGGATCTTTCAGGTGACCAGGCGAACACGATAACCACTGAGCTGTCGCGGCGGCTTCAGCAAATACGCATGACAAATTCTAAGTGGTCTTAACAAAACATTGTAATTAAAACACATAATCCTCAGAGCACACTTAACTGAATCCAATACTGATACTGGACTCTTTGTGGCAATACTGATACAGCCAATACTGATCTCTGTTTGGCATTCGTTTTACATTATTTGTAACAGAAGACTTCGCATTTACTCGCATACTCGCATTGACTCGCTACGAGCTGTTGAGTATGGCACCCCCATAAGATACCCATTCAGTGCTCCTTACATAGGGATCCAAAAAGGAGAATATTGTAGCATTTATTATTATACCCGCTATTGAACAAACTCTTCAAAATACCCTTTGTGATGCCTGGTACGTGCACCAATACTCAAACGGGCACAAGCCATGCAAAAGCTACCAGGCCCACTGCGAACCAGTTCACCGGAGTTCTGCGCTCTTAACTTGAAGCACAAAGACGAAACAGCATACTCATACATCAGCGCGCGCTCTTAGAAACAAGCGGGTTGCAGCGCTTGCATGCCGCGCTCGTAATTCAGAGAAACACATGCAGCACATATTGGCTGCAGCTGCGCCGTTTCAAAAGCAGTCGCGAGCTTGAGACAACATGCGCGGTAACGTAGCGATGAAATGCCTTCTCAAATTTACTTAGTTTTTTCTTCAAGTGCAGCCCTTATAGCGCTGTAAAGAGGTGGTCCTTGAGTGCAGGTACCCATACCTAACGCTGGTAGAAACATCAACAAAAGCAACGAACGCACTCAAAGTAGGAACTATTTCAATGAACCAATTAATGTCTTCATCAACAGGCGCTGCCACGATAACACAGCGCGAGAGGAATTGCATCCGTGGCGAAAATAAGCATCGAATTACATTGGCGCTTTCGTAATGTAGCAGTCTGTGAACAGAAACGCATACTCTGCATCTCACACAAATGCTATTGGAGAAATGCTATTGTGCAGGCGTGAGCGGGGTTCATCAACGAGCCTCTCGGAACTAAATGCACGCCATCTCTTGTCGAGGTGAACTTCACTCAGGTTTCAAAATGAAGTGCCCGCACACCAGCGGCGGCACCCAACGACTCGGATAAGAGGGATGAACGAATCCGCACGTGTGCAACGAAAGGGGAGACGGGATGCCGCTCGTATATGTTCTTCGTGGTGTTTGTACAGGTTCAATCCCACTTAGAGGGAACACGGCGCCGCGTGGCCACGTACCTGCGGAGTGCCATTGCATCTAACCCGTTCATGAATCAATGCATCGTGGCGAATGAGAAGAGGGTCCTCAACGTAGTGCTTCGTGTCATCTGCCCCTTTGCACGGGTTTGCCTCCGGCTTGGTCGCAATGGAGCTCTGCGTGTGCGCAGCCACGCGTAGCCATGTTCCCTCTAAGTGTGATTGACCCTGTGCACGCTGGCCATTCGTGCCGGCAAAAACTTTTATTCAACCCTCACACTATAATCATTCCTCCAGCGCCGCTTGACTACAACTTTGACAAACGTCCTGCGCCCCAGTCTATAGCGTTAGAAAACATCTTTGCTGAAACCTTGTTGTCGACAGCGCGCACTCAACGAGCGCTTACACGTAACAAGCAATGCACACCTCTCAATGAACAGCACTTCATGGTCCGGAGAGGCGATAACACAAAGACGATAACACAATGTAATCCACCCCAGAACGTGAGTGCGCGTTTCCGGAGAAACCAGGTAAATCGGGCCCACACGGCGCTAACGGATAGTTTCATTTAGGCCGTCGTTCTCGGGCTAAGCGATATTTCTGGCCGCGCATCTACCTTCTACGAAAACCAGTAGACAGCTCGCGAGCAGCAGCTTATCATCATCGGCTTCGCACTGACTGCCGTTCCGCACGTTCGGAACAACATAGCGGCACAGACATAAGCGGCATAAGTCGAAAACGCGACGGCTTCCGCTGCTTATAATGCCGCTTAAAATCAATAAGTGGGTCGCTGAGCACATAATCTGTTCTGCATACACACAGCTTTGCTTAGAGTGGTTAATGAGACCTAAATGTATAGGCTTACTGTAATCGTAAGATGAAGTTGGATTCCAGTGGAAACTTAATCCATGAGCACACCGACAATACCGACACAACCGCGCCCACTGTTGTTTGCAGCCAGAATGATTTTGCGCCGGTTCGCAGCAAAATTGGTTAAACGTGAAACAGAAAGCCATCTCACGGCCGTAGCTTTATCGCTTGCACTCTTTCCGTGTGTAGCTTGATATAATATTCAAGACCACAGAGGCCAATTGGTTTAAAGCTTAATTTCCCCACTCGTACTTTAATTTTTGCGATTAGAAAACTGAAACCTTACGGCTTCGTCCACACGCGCGGCATTTCCCATCGAATAGTATGTAGCACACATTTCAAATCATAAATAAAAAGTTCCAATGCATAACGTCTTTTTCGCGTGTGTTCATGTTTGGAAAACTGTAAAGACGACATCAGCGTGTCATCGCCTCCGAAGAGACAGGTGTATAGGGAAGAACGAAAAAACCCCCCCTAGGTTTCTGATTGTTGCATCGCAATCCTTTTTCACATGAGTGCCAACTTCAAGGGTATAAATGGCAGATGTTAATCGCGCAGAGAACCATGTTCTTTGAGACTCTTCTAATGGTGTTTACAAGAGATGGGCGCATCCTTTACTTCGCACACCCGCCTTTCCACCTCTATTTGCAACAAGTCTTAAAGAGAGATGTAGAATCACTGATGAAATGCTTCGGAATTGAGCGCGTTGGATAGTAGCAATAGAAAGATAGACTGGTAATTCCTCGAGTGATTTCTTTAAGGTAGAGCATGTTCGTTTCATGTAGTACAGTTTGCGGGCACTCTTAAGAATTGCTGCCTATCGTCACTTTACCTGTTAGCATTAAAAATTATTGAATTGTATTCGCAATATACGTCACAGTTTAACGAAAAGGAACTTCTCAAGGCTTTTAAAATAAATATACAGGAGCGCGTTGCATTGCCCTCACACAATATTCTTTAATTCATGAAATAGCGAAGGAGGTGGAGGACTCTGGCCATGTTTGCGGTCACCCGATGCAGTTCCTCTACGCGTGAAGTGCAGAAAGAATTGACATTGTTCTGGACTTAGCCGAAATGCAGTGTATAGATTGTCATATAAAATTGGGATTGTTGTAGACTTGTCTTTAGAGAGTAGACTATCTATACTCTGTTGACCATCTACAGTCTATAGACCGTCTATAGAAGCAAGGAAATTAAAGGAGCTATAGACTTTAGGCTATAGATAGTCTATCGACCGTTTATAGGCAAAGGAATATAAAGGCTGTTATAGACTTTAGCCTATAGATTGTCTATAAACTCTCTATAGACGAAAAAATTAAGGCTGTCAGACTTTAGTCTATGCATAGTCTGTAAACTGTCTATAGAGAAAAGGAAATTAAGGCAGTTATCGGCTTCAGTCTGTAGATAGTGTATAGACAGTCTGTAGACAAAGGAATATAAAGGCTGTTATAGACTTTAGCCTATAGATTGTCTATAAACTCTCTATAGACGAAAAAATTAAGGCTGTCATAGACTTTAGTCTATGCATAGTCTGTAGACTGTCTATAGAGAAAAGGAAATTAAGGCAGTTAAAGGATTCAGTCTATAGATAGTGTATAGACAGTCTATAGACAAAGGAAAATTATTGCTCTATAGACTTTAGTCTATAGACAGTCTATAGATCGTGTATAGAACAAAAGAAATTAAGGTGGTTATAGACTTTAGTCCATAGATAGTCTATGGACCGTCTATAGACAAATAGCAATTAACACAATTATAGACTCTAGTTTATAGATTGTCTATAAACTGTCTGTAGACAAAGGAGGAGCCTAAAGGATGACTACAGAGTGCATAAAAGTCTATAGAAAGAACATAGACCATTTTTATAAGGGTCGCGTGCAGCGCACATCTCTTTCACTACCGCGACATAGCTCGAAGCGCGAATGTCGCTTTGGCAGTAGTATTAGCTGACGAAGACGACGATGTGCAATGCACAGCAGGAGTTTCCTGCAGTTTGACACGATGTGTGCTCGGCTCTTGATGCGCTGTATATCCTTACCGGCCTTTTACTCATAATATGTTACTATTATGTTTCTGCTACGTAGCGCCTACCTAGGTGCTCTGTAAATAGTTGTTTTTGTGTGTGTATATACACACACACATATGTATATATATATGCTTTGTATGCAAAGCCATGTTAATAAATACCATGAAAGAAAAAAAAAATAGCCTCGTGCTTTCGTTCAGTGGTCAGCGACGCTAATACGTTGGCGCTGCAGCGACTCGAATCCCAGTCAAGGCAATATGTATAATATTTTTTTATGTATGGTTTTCCCACTGTAAACCTAAAGGTCAAGCTTCGCACAAACCGATGAGCCGGTTTGACCTCGTGAAGTTGTGCTTTCGCACTGAAAGAGTGAAAACTCCACTACAGGCGCTTGAACAGGAGAACAAAACTTCCAAAATGCGAAATTATGGTTCACTAAATGCACGAGTCTTTAACTTTGGGAGTGAATACCCGTGATTGTATTTCTTCCAGTAAGTTGCGAACTTTAATTATGGGTGGCTAGCTCATTAGTCTCGGCCTGTAATGCACTGGCTCTTGCTTCAGCAGCCATTTCTGTTCCCCAGAAGTGTAAGACGCAGTTCCGGACTCAAGTGCGGCCTTACGGCACCGAAGATCAACTAAGCACATCCTCACTTGCTAGCTCACGCAAAGAGGAAGCGTTGGCAGAAACTTAAGGGAGCGTTAACGGAGGGGCACAAACCACGATGAATAATTAATTACCTGATACCGTGCACCCAATGAATGAGAGAAGGAAAAAAGAAAGGCAGGGGGTAAATAAAGATACTGTCTGATTGCTACCCTACTTAGCGGGAAGGGGATGAGCGGATTGGAGGTGAAGGAAAAAGGGAGTTGAGATGTCAATGAAGTTTGTAAAGAATCAAAGTGCGATGCAGCTAGGAGGAGGAAGAGAAGGAAAGACAGGGAGGTTAATCATAAGAAGAAACCAGTTTGCTACCCTGCACTCAGGGAAAGGGATGAACAGCCCAAGGCCGGTGCGTGAATAGCATAAAAAAAAAAACTGCCTAAAATCCTGAACCGACTTCCACATAGAACGGAGCAGTGCCCGGCAGGCCTTCGCTGCAAAGGTCGCCAGGGCCAATGTCCGAGAATGTTCACTCCGTCTGCAGGTAGCGAGAATGGTGATGAATCCAAGCCGCTATTAAAATGACCTCTACCAGGCATACGTTCGTAGATGCTTGGTAGTTTAAATTATTAAAATTTATGATCACAGCATGGAACCTTTTCTCTTCCACATTCATCACATAGAGAAGTCGGAGAGTTCATCGAAAGACCTGTTTGTGCCAAGAAATGGAATCTCGCTATAGCTGACAACACAAAAAAAAAAGTGTAAAGTGGAATTCCGAGCACGTGTCATTCATTTTTCGATGCCAGTACTCTTTGAATGTGCATATTACTGCATATTGGTACACCCCGCATAGTTGCAAACGAAAAACGTTTCGCACTTTAGCATTGCTGTGAAGACAGAAAGGTGTCATTTTATTTGGGCAATACACACAACTGGCGATTCGCAAAGTCTGTTAAATTGGAGTACATCTCGGCAAATTTTATGAAAGCGCTGGCGACTACACGTAGCCTAACACAATCTGCTGGCATAAAAATTATCAGGATATCAAAAGAGCACGCTTTTCTTATTATGAAAGTTTAGACATATACGTGGCAACTCAAGTATCATCTGAAAACTGGTGCATAGCTTCCTTCAGGAGTGAGAAGTGAAGTGATCAAACCCTTATCATCGAAGGGGTGCCTTTCTCTGATGGATTCCTAGCAAATAAACTCGATGAGCATTTCCTAAAGGCCGTGGCTACAGGGTCCTTTCTAATATACAATTCCGATGGAACGTTACATATATCTTCCAAAGTTTTAACCTCGGTTTATATGTCCCTCACTTGAGAAACACTGCTCCAAAATCAAAACAACAGCAGTGCTTGCAGTATAGATGAACGAAAACCCGATCCCATCAAAGCAGTGTCCCGTTTCGTTCGGCAGCCACTGTCCCACATATGCAACCTCATTATCAGTTTGGAATCGTTCCTCAAAAACTAAATATTGCCGCGAATCTTTGTAACGTTTGTTTGTTGTGTTTATTTCTTAATGTTTCAAGGCTGCCGGCACGCCGCTTTATCGCTTCGTTTGTGGCGCAAGATGCGCCTAGAATTATCTCGATTGATCGCATCCGGACGGAGCCGATTCTAGTTTGTGACAGAATGTTCTAGTAACTTCTAAAGCTTTATCTCGAAGGTTCGCTATCAGCTTTAAAAAGAGCACGGCCTACAGCGGCGGTCATTCTGTTCGACGACAGCCGAGCACGCTTGTTGCTACGCCGCCGCCGAGTGATTCAGTTCTTTTGCGGGCGCAAGTCAGCCCGAATAAAGAGTTTCGTTTCGAAGACGTTCTTCCTGTTTTCCTGTTCGCCGTACTGCAGTCACCACTACGTGACAATATCACGAATGTGTATGCTATTTTAAGGATAATAACCCAGGAGACCTTAATAAGTGCAGGTCAATTTTTGTTCTCCCAATATTTTCTAAATTGCCTAAGTTACAAATGCACGGGTCTCAAACTTTCCGAAAGCCTGTTGTTGTAAGAAAAGAATATAATGGAAGTCCAAAGAAATGGCACTGTTGCATATTTTAAAGACAAAATGCTTGAGATCTTTGAAACCAAATTGATTAAAAATTATTTTACCAACTTCGCAAAAGCAGTTGAGCATATCACTATACTTCGAAAACATCATTCAAATGGAATTAGGGAAGTGTCATGGCAACTAAAAAAGAGTTACCTGCAAACTCGCCTCCAGTAGATTAGAGTTAACAGTAGGTCGAACACATCCTAAATCATGCACAGCATCTCGCAAAGCTTTACATTTGGTCCCTTTCTTTTTTTCATAAATATTAACATCACGAACTGCAGGTGTAATGTTGTACACTGACGACAAAGATGTACTGTTCTGAGGAACTGAACCACATCATATTCAACATTGCGTGAAAAGATAGTTGGAAAATCTATCTCACTGGCTAACAGCAAAAAATTGAAAATAAATGCAAATAAAGAATATTATATTAATTTTCAGCCGCGTAACAAGCACATTATAGATTATAGACCTATTTACCTTGAGGGACAAGCCTTTGATGAAGTTATGTGACGAATTTCTTAGAGCTGATTTCAACGAAAGGAATGATCGGCCTATTCTTTTCAATTTTGTCCGCAGTAAAATATCGCGTCATATAATTTTAAATTAAACAATTGACTCCGATTTTGCTCATAAAGGAGTTTTAGCACTCATTAGTACAATCACATGTAACCAGTGTGCAGAGCGGAGGTGGAGACCGGACCGAAACCATTCGCCTGCTGGATTCAGGAACAGGTTTACTCTTACTCTGATGTTCTCCAGCCCACCCGGAGCCCGAGCCTTTCTGTAAGGCGGCTCATGTTGCATGGCTTTCCCGCGCGCTTCCATCGCCCAGAGATGGCGCTGCTAGAGGGCTGGTCCCCAAATGAGAAGCAGGGCGAAGAGGGAAAATAAGGTCCGGGTTCCCATTAACCTGAAAAGGTTCCGTGATGTCTGCAGAGAGCCGAGCAGGAGTTGAAGGAGAAGCGGCGTCGTTGAAAATATAGGCGGGTTTGAGACTCTCCAAGGCTACCGTATCGACGGAGCAGTGGGTGTAAACGGTGCATGATGCTGGGCGGAGGTCCAGGATACCAAACGGCCTGAGGTTGTGCGGTTGAAGGGAGTTGCAGTGGGAGCCTTGCCGGGCAAAAACGTGGGTAGCAGTATTGAGGCCCGGGGTGATGTAAACTTGAGGAGACCAGATCGTGGGGGGTTGAGGTCGGTGGTTTCGATACATATCGCGAAAGAGTTGTATCTACTCGTTACGGCGGGGAGGTAAGCTTGAAACCTTGAAGAAGTGAGTACAAAGGCAAAGTGAGATGCCATAAACAAGCTCAGCTGTTGAAGAGGTAATGCCCAGGCAAGTCGCGCTGAGAAGGAGAAGCTCAGCGAAGGGAAACTGCTTGAACTCTCTGCCATTCTCCGCGATGAACGCAGACGGGCATCCAAAACGGGCCACCCAGATACGAAAAAAAGGGAGATGCGGCGGTTGAGGCAGCAATATCCGATCCACGCAGGTAAGTATGTACCGGTGGCCTTGGCATGGTGGAAGTGGTCCGACGAGATCAATGTGGACTGTATGAAAGCAGGTAGAAGGAGATTAATGGCTGGTGGAATGGGGTGGCGGTGGACTTTCGCTCGTTGGCAAAAAACACATGCGCACACCCAATCACGAGCATTAGCCTTCAGGTGCGGCCATACGTAGCGAGACGCCACAACCTTTTGCGTCGCTCGAATTCCAGGGTTAGCTAAGTTGGGCAGGGTGTCGAAGATCCGCTTGCGGAGAGTCAGGCACTAATGGTCTGGAAAACCCGAGGACCAATGGCATATAAGAGTTGTGCCGTGCATGTGGACATCCTCAAGTTGCAGGGATGTGATGGACGTACACAAAACGTGCCAACTCGGAGTCGGCAAGCTGGGCAGCAACGATGAAAGGAGTTGGAATGGGGGTTGCGCCGTGACGGCACACAAGTGGCTGAATGGTTGGCGGCAGCGCTGACACGTGGAATGTCTTTGACATATTCCGGTGAATACCCAAGCTAACGAACTATCCGCGCGGTGTAAGGGCTGTCAGAGTGGTCGAGCGCATACGTCAGGGGCTTGTGGTCGGTCAAGATGATGAAGACATAACCTTCAAGAAGGTGACGGAAAGGGCAAACAGCAAGGTACATGGCTAGTACCTCCCAGCCAAACACGCTGTAACGCGTCAGACTAGGAGCCATGCGCTTGGAGAAGAATTTGAGAAGCTGTCAGGCTCCGTCAGTGTTCTGTTGGAGGACAAAGCCGAAAGCTGCACTGGAAGCGTCCGTCATCAGTACACGAGGACTGTCTGGCTTATGGTGAGCAAGCCGGGCTTCGTTAGCCTACACTTGCCTGACGGCGTCACACTGTTCAGGATGCGTCTTTTGTTTCGCCGACAGCAGATGATCAAGGGGCTCGACGAAAGGGGGACTGTTCATCATTAAACGGCGGTAATAGTTCGCCATGCCGAGGAAATGGCGTAGGCAAGTAACAGAGGTAGGTTGTGGAAATTCCGCATTCGCTAGTACCTCGCACGTATGAGGTAGAATGCTACTTATGTCGAAGTGGTGACTAAGGAAGTCGAGAAGGAAACCGAACTTACTTTTAGGATTGTTGATGGCGATGCCCTGGGCAAAGAGTCGGTCAGATAATTGGCACAGGTAAAGGAAGACAGTGTCCGTGGACCAGCTGGCCACAAGAAGGTTGTACACGTAAGCGAAAACGAAGGGCAGACTACGAAGGACAATATCTATTAATTATTTAAAAGTCTGTGCAGCATTCCGCAGTGCGATTGGCTTCCGCAGGAATTTGAAGAGATCAAAGGGTGTTGTGATGGCGGTCTTCGGAATATCTTCGAAAGGGCAGTACGTGATCTGGCTTAGTACCAGTGCTTCAAAAAGTATGAGAGTGTCTTCTTCTCGCATTCCTTAACGATACTTGGTAGTTCGGCTGGTGGTGCCAGCTCTCTCGTGATTGGTGGTCATGGACTGTACGCTTTTACACCTCTTTTAGCCTTGCACTGATATGAGCTTCCCCGAAGAGTAAGCCTTGGGAGTATATTTTGTAAACGGAGACTGCTCGATACCAGCAACACAGACGAAGTACCAGGCATGAACTTTGATATCTGTATAAAATCAAGGGAAGAGGAAAACGACTTCGTATGCTGTGCATATGACGCTCACATTGATATTTACATTGCGGAACACTTCTCTCTGGCATTCAGTGCCGACAAATTCAAGAGAAGCCAGCATATCCGAGCAACGAAATAGAATATGAACTAGCTGAAAGCGCGATATTCAAGATGGAATCCAACGTATGGGTCGATACTTTTCTGATCCCGTTCCTCTTTTCCCTGTGGTCACTAGGAAACGTAAGTATTCAGCAAAGCCATTGTTTTTCAGAAAAAGACACCTGCCTGAAACTCCTACTTTTCGTGATGAAAAGAGTTTTAAGTTTTAGTGTAAAATTGAACCGATTGATGTTTTGAAAGTTTATATTAGGCTGCATACAAGCCGGTGTTTAGTTAAGTTACAAGCGGCGAACTTGTATAAAAAATCAGCGACTAGTGACCTAGAGCAAAATTGGTTATAACACAAAATAAAAGAGCGGTAATTGATAAATGTTTGTTTTCAAACAGTCGCTGTTTCAAGCCACTGCTCACGGCCAATGGCAGCTTGACTCCAGTGTTCATGACTACTTTTTGCAAAAAAATACTACAGTCATGCAGTATTTTCGCTGTATCCCGCAAAACACTAATAGTACTATCACCTGTTACACTCTACTAGCTGTACTGAGGCCGTACCACCTAATCTGCATAATCACGAAAGAACATTTTGTAACGCGAGCAGTACCGAGGCCGTATGACGCATATACAGTAGTTCCAGGCAAATTGCGTTGTAGACAGAATTGGACCAGCGCAGACGTAGTAGTGGAGTCGTATACCAGACTACCGTACAACTGCTGTGAACGCGCAGTGATCCAACTCGACCGCTGAACTTCCACAGCATATGAGCAGCTGGCATGCAGTAATCCGCTATACAACTCCGTTACCACGTGTTCGCTAGGCCAAATATCTGTATTATTCTTATCGCTAGTCTGGCTAAGGCAGATCTCCATTACACGTGGTACGGCAAGTTCACGTCGCACTCTTAGAAAAAAACTCGGGCCAGTTACTGAAAAAAGCTAGTAACAACAGTCATGACTAACTCTTTGCCAGTTACTGGCTCGCTACTAATTACTTACTGCTTGAAAGGCGCCGCAGCTAGGTAGCTGATGCAGCAGAGTTTAGTGGTTGAACTAAAAATATATCCAGTATTTGTTTAATAACAATGCTAGTACACAATATTCCATGCATTCCAGAAGAGGCCCGACGCGTCGGCACCGAAATGACCGCGATGCACTCTTAATTGCGCAACCTCTATATATACCTTCATTGGTCTTTAACCTTTATCTTCGAGGTACACACGGCTCGAACTTTCTGTTTTTTATTCTTTTGCAAGTGTTAAAGGTTACATACTTCTTCACAGTGGTCACAACTTAATGTTATACGACTCCTGAATGCCCTCACCAGTGGCCCCTTACAGCTGACATTTTGTGTGCCGTATACATTTAAGCTTTATAATCCTTGACACAAAGGGGAGAGTTTCATGAAGCATAATGTTTTAACCGAATCGCAAGAAAGTTCGCTGCCTGCGTCACTTGCGCGCACTTTGCATTTCGTTTACGCGCGCCGGGAGCGGCTCGTGAGACGGGGCGTGCGCCGCTTGGTTGTGTATTTTATGCTTCTTAATGCTAGCGACCTGTACCGACTGCACACTAGAGCCCTTTAATACTCTTTTCTTACAAACTTGTTTTGTTTGAAATTGACGACAGCTATATAGTGCGCAATGAATCTCAGCCCGAAAGTCAACGTCCGTGTTTGCGGTCACTGTCCCTCGATAGGAAACTGCGCGTTGTTCTTGTGGATGAACTTTCGGGTTGCTTACCCTCGTAAGAGCTTTTATGGTGATAGCGATCATGTAAATCATCTGCGATCAGTAACGTACGTTTGTCAGCATGTATGAAAATTGGGTAGGGCGCTTGAAAAGCACTGTCCAGGAGCCAACCGCTGTACCGCAGAGCGGGAGTGCCCATCAGCGTGACCCGCGCTGTGTGTGCAAACACGCATGATACACGCTCTGGCTAAAAAAAAACGCAGTTTCAATGTGAAAATACAGTAAATTAAAGGCAGAAAGCTTGTGATGAACAGGGCCCCTTGTTTAACTAAGGATAAACACGTGACGGGCATATTTTCTTGGGGACGTCCAAAAGCAGATGACGAACTCTGTGTCTGAACTTCGTTAAAAATTCCAGAGAAGTATGCACTTAGGTAAAAATTAAACATTTTCTTTCTGTTTTCTTGGTTCAGTCTTAGCTGTGGGATGGGGTTGAGCATCGCTTCGGATGCAAAGTCGATGAACTCTAAAAGTGACTACAAAATTCTGCACAAATTTTCAGTGAGCATCAAAAACGGGACACCCCACTGATGGAACTTTCGCATCACTTTGAAGGCTTGTCGGAGTCCCCTCTTATTAAAGTAAATTATTAATCAGCGAGGTAAGTTCGGAAATCCCTTCTCTTGTCTCTGCATAGCAGAATTAATTAGGAGGGCATAACTGAGCATGTTGATAAGTGATGATATATGAATATCAGCGCGAAACATAGACGCGTGTGTAAAGTGCTGCGCACAAAGGCTGACTGTGAAATTAACATTTATTCTGAACAAATATCTAAGTGTAAGTGAAGCGAATATCAGTAGACGCGCGCATGAATTACGCAAAATTATGTATGTGTGGACAGGTGCAGGTTGATTACAGATGCTCGAAAAACTTCACAATTCACGAAAAGCACAATCTCAGGGGAAGAAAAGTGATTGAACATGCTCCACTTGAGAGGCAACCATGAAAAGCATTACGTTTATTTATTTAAATTTTACCGCGGCGCAAAAAAAGCTCAGTATGAGCCTGCTGAGGACCTTGAATCATTTGAGAGAGAGAGAGAGAGGGAAAGGCAGGGATGTTAACCAGAAAGGATTCCGGTTGGCTACCCTGCACAGGGGAAGGGAATGAGGGGAATTAAAGAGGAGAGAAGTAACGGGAAATAATCACAGTCTGTCAATTAAGGCAGTCGCTCTCAAAAAGCGAAAGAGTGCCTTGTAAGCCTTGATGGCAGTTGACTGATGTGGCCATGGACCGAGGATCTTGGCCTCTGTGAAAGGGCGAGGGTCCAGGCGGTCCAAAGCACATCGCAGCTTATGTCTTTCGGCTACAAAGGCAGGGCACTCACACAAGATATGGGTGATTGTCTCATCACAGGCGCAGTTCACACAAGAAGGGCTGTCGGCCATCGCGATCCGGAAAGCATACTTATTCGTGAAGGCAACACCGAGCCATAGACGACACAGTAGTGTTGCTTCACGACGCGCTACATTACACGGAAGACGGAGGCGCAGTCCAGGGTCCAAAGTCCTGAGGCGACGGTTGCACAACTCACCAGAGTTCCACGCTGAAAGTGCGAGCTCCAGCCTCAAAGAACGAAGCCCACACGCTGCGTCATCTCTCGTTACGGGGATATTAACGGGGATTCCATCATTGTGGGCAGAACGGGCAGCTTCGTCAGCCTGGTGATTGCCATGAATGCCGCAGTGGCCCGGCAGCCACTGGAAAATTATGTTATGTCCTTTCAATGTGGCGTCATGGTAGAGCTTGCGGATTTCGGCAACGAGTTGTTCGTGTGACCCACGGCGTAGTGCAGTTTGCAGGCCTTGAAGGGCTGCTTTAGAGTCGGTGAAAACTGTCCAGTCATCTGCAGATTCCTGACTAATGAACTGAACTGCAGCCCGTAGGGCAGCTAGTTCTGCACCAGTTGAAGAGGTGAGATAGGTAGTCCTCACCTTCATTAAAATAGACCTGGCCGGTATCACCACAGACCCAGCAGAGCTTGTTGAAGTCACTGAGCCATCTGTGTAGACATGTATGCGGTGTTTATGGTTAAAATGCAAATGATGCAGTGTCAGTTGCTTGAGAGCAGGCAATGATAAATCAGATTTCTTATTAATTCCAGGAATAGATAGGTGCACCCGGGGTTCATGGAGACTCCATACGGGTGAGCATGATCTTGATGGGTGGGCGAACTGCGAAGGAAGATAGGCACGGTGAGCTTGAATTACATTTGCAAATGCAGTATGTGGTCTGAGTACGGGAAGAGCTGCAAGATGATGACTCGGAACTCGCGTGAGGTGCCGAATGTGTGTTCTCATGGTTTCAACAGCAATGTATGAAGTAACAGGATGCTCCCCAGCGACAAGAATAGTGGCTGCCGTTGAGGCACATTTAGGTAGCCCAAGGCAGATTCGTAGAGCTTGCGCTTGAACACTTTGAAGTGTCTGAAGGTTTGTCTTTCTGATATTGTTTAAAATGGGAAAGCTATACCGCATGTATCCCAGGAACAGCGAACGGTACAGTTGAAGCATCGAGCGTACAGATGCACCCCAGGACTTTCCCCCGAGGAAGGAGAGAATATGAACATTCGCTGTCAGTTTCTTTCGGATGTCGTAAAGATGGGGACTCCACGAGAGGTTCCTATCGATAACAACGCCAAGGAAGCGATGGTTTTTCTCATAGGGAATGGCGTTGCCATTAATATATATGGGGTAACTTGTCATTTTTTTTCGCGTGAACGCCACGAGGGAACACTTCTCGGTTGAAATATTTAGGCCCTGCTGACGAAGGTATAACGTCAGTATCGTTGCCGCCTTTTGTAGTCTCGCACGAACTTGGGGACGGGTCACGCTTGATGCCCAAATACAGATATCATCGGCGTATATTGATATCTGGACTGATTGTGGCAATGAGTCAACCAGGCCGACGAGAGCTATGTTGAAAAGAGTTGGGCTCAGCACTCCACCCTGCGGGACTCCGCGCGAATTTAGATGCGAAGAGGTTGGTCCGTCTTCAGTCTGGACAAAACACGACCTCCCTGACAAATAGCTGCGTATCCAGCTGAACATGCGGCCTCCAATCTGAGCAGCTTCTAATGCGTCCAAAATGGCCTGATGCGTTACGTTGTCGTAGGCGCCCTTGATGTCCAAGAATAGTGCCGCAGTCAATCTTTTCAAGTTTTTTTGGTGCTGGACGGACGATACAAGGTCAATCACATTGTCAATGGAAGAGCGGCCACGTCGAAACCCAGACATAAATGCAGGGTAAATTTGGTATCTCTCCAGGTACCATTCCACGCGTGTTAACAGCATTCTTTCCATGACTTTCCCGACATTGCTGGAGAGTGCAATTGGTCGGTATGCTGAAATGTCGAGTGGTGATTTTCCCGGTTTAAGGAGTGGTACGAGACGACTGGTCTTCCATGCATTAGGAACTATGCCCTCGCACCATGACTTGTTGTATGTGTCCAGAAGAACCCGTCGAGCCTCTTGGCCAAGGTTGGCGAGCGCGGAGTATGTCACACCATCGGGCCCCGGCGATGACGACCTTCTGCAACAAGCCAGCGCCGCGTCAAGTTCCTCCATGGAGAACAAGTTATCCATTCGTGAATCCCGCGAGGGTGGAACATCACTGCAGTGCAGCGTTGTGGATGGGTTCGGTTGGCCTGTTATCCTTGCGCAAAATTCTTCGGCTACCGCGACCTCGCTGCGTCTTTGGTGGAGCGCGAGGGATTTAAACGGGTGGCGCTGTTGAGGGGACGTACGAAGGCCACGGATCACATTCCAAACGCGTGACAAAGGCTTTCGTGGGTCAAGTGTCTCGCAAAATGTTCTCCAACGTTGTGTCTGCAGGCTAAAAAAGATATGTGGCCGCTAGACGTGTCTTAACACTATACCAAACTGTCAATATACTAGTTGCAGCATTAGCTGCTGATAAAGCGGTCTTCATTCACAGATTGATGTCCTCAATCATAATCAAAATGGGTAAAAGAAAAATTGGCGAGCACTGCAGTCTGATGCATTAGGAAAATGCGGAAGCATTTGTGTCTGGACGTCAGCAACTTTTTTTTTGCAAGTCATCATTGCAACGCGACAGTTATCACATGGCCCTTGGATGGCGTCAGCAACATTTTTGCAAGCCGTTGTCTAACATCAGTACACATCCCCAAAACACTTTACCGTCGTACACCTCCTTTGTGGTGTGCGGCTCTCCGTGAGTCATAGTTTACCTTCGAATAGTATAGCAGAGTGGTAGATACCTTCGTCACCTAGGCACCGAGGTGCCAAGAATAAACGCGAAAACGCAAGATGGAAACAATTGGCAGTGTGAATTACAAAATGGTTTTTTGCAGAAGTGGTGAAATATTGTGTTTATGCGGCTTGTGTCTCATAGTCCAGCTTTGCTAGTAAACTGAGCGCTGCTTTTTGATGACTGCTGCGCTCAATTCTCGAACAGTGCACAGTTTTATACAAAACGAACTGATCCAGTGCTTAGTAATGCAGTTATCGCAGGGAAAAGTTTATTTGTTTCTAGCCTACCACCCTCTGCGCAAATAATGCGAGCAGTTTATGGAGCTCTAAGCTTTGCATCGTCAAGCTTTGAAGAGGAAAGAATGTGAAACCCCGACTGAAGCTATATATTTCTGGGTTCAAAGGCATGAGTTCGAAAAGGTGGCGCCCAGATGTTGAAGACCAGCTCTCAAAATATTCTTTGTACAAGCCGAATAACACTATTATGAATTCATTTCCGAGTGTCGCCTTTCCTGTTTGTGGCAAAGGGACACAGCGGTGGAACTAAAAATATATGAATCTGAAGACCAATGTGAAAGCCTCCGTGTGACATTCTTCCTGTCCGTGAGTCTAGCAAATGGCATCACCCTTTTGTGCGGCCTCAGGCCAGAAAAATCTGTAGGTTTTCACGGAAATCGCTCAGCGCGACCTTTTGCATGTTTAGAATTGACGTCAATGACGACTTGACCTCATCGGCTGAAACAGCTGTTGGGACTACATTTTAAATCGACACTAAGGACAAAGTGAAGTTGGCTGGTATCTTGGGGCACATCGTTCTAGTCAGAAAGGCTATACTATAAAATGGAAAGAAATTTTTCTCAGAAAAAATCACGAACTGCAGGTGTCATAATCGGCCGATATCGCAAGTGAAATGCTCGCGTCTATACAGATTTTAGAGCGCAAATGTCACAGGATAAGCTACGTCACTATTCTCTTCAAAACAATGTCAATCAGTCTTTCACAGTGAAGACGTAAAAAGTTAAAAAAAAATGCTGCAAACTTGCCAGTACCAAGGTAGTGTTCTGTCATAAGTTTGAATCCTCTAGAGGGAAAATTCTGAATTTAATGCTTACATCTGTACATGTGTTTTTTGCTTCCAGGAAATGTGAACGCACACTGAAAGAGGCACAGAATAATGTTTAACCGAGAGAAATAAGTTCATAAAATCGTTCTGCCTTCACACGAACCATAGAAAACACCAGTGAGCATGCCTTACGTGCCAGACGTGCCTTAGCCAAATTGTTTTAAATAAATATGAGATGCAACTGTTTTTTAACCATGCCAGATAAAAGGTCTTCAGTTGAACGAGTGGGTGTTCGTGGGATCTCAAAGTTTTGAACCAGTTTTTCGCGAGCGCGCGTTAGCCTATTTATGTCTTCTAAGGATGACTGGAAACGCGAACACGCTGATGCGGCACTTTGGTGCTGTACACTAGAAAGAGTACTGCTGGTTACTAAGGCAAAACTGCCTCGGACTGGAATCACCTGCCCTACACCGTCGTCGTCATCAAGGATTCTGAGAAGTTCAAGGATACTGTTAATGCTTATGAACTGTAACTGTTTATTTGCTTGTTTATTTTTATTTTTAATTTTTTTTCCCACTCCTCTCTGTAACGCCTGACCGCCTTGAGAGTAATAAAATGAAATGAAATGAAACTGCTTCTGTTGTTGTTAGGCTCTTGTTGTTGTTGTTAGGCTCTTAGTAACTGCAGGTTGTAAACGGATTTACTACGACAAAGAGCAAGTTGTATTAAGCAACCTCATCAGGATAACCTAATAACAACTTCTAACTCTTGACTTGTTACCATTACTAACTCTTAGTAGCCGCCGCTCAGTGGTTACCGCGTTTGGCTAATAACTCAAAAGACGCGTGTTCGATCCCGGCTGCGGCGGTTGAATTTCAATGGAGGCTCAATTCTAGACGCCCGTGTGTGTGGTGGTCGAAATTTCCAGAGCCTTCACTACGGCGTCCCTCATAGCCTGAGTCACTTAGGGACGTTAAACCCCCATAAACCAAACCAAACTCTTAGTGAGACCTATTTACGAGCATAACGAGAGCTGAGCATGCATTAGCGAGCTCCACCTAGTAGCAGCACTATTATTGATGCTGCCCACAAAAAGGTGCTAACTTGCAGGAAGAAATCATGTATGAATGCTCATTAAAAGGAAGTAATTTCTCACAACATGACTGTGCCTTGAGGTTGCCCGCTCTTGGTTAATTTGCTGCCATATCACCATTTCGAAAGTTGAATGAAGAGGAAAAGTCTTAACAAATGCAGACAAAAAGCCACAACCGAAAGTTCTGCATGCATCGACTTAACCATGTAAGTGGCCACCATCTGTTATCCCAGTTGGGTACGATTTTATCTTAAGTCATGTGAAAAAGGGACTATCAGCACTGGTAAAACGCATAGGTTCTGTTGCGTTGTGCTTAGAGAGAGTACTAATGCTGGCGCGTCTTGAATTCTATTGCAAGGAATGTCGCAAAGCATCAAGAGAAAAAACCTGCCCAAATAACATTTCTTTGATATGACCAAAAGGATACGAGTTCTTACTGAACGTTTTTTGCAATCCTCAATATCAAATTATCCGAAGAACACGACGGGGCTGACTAATGTAACTCAAGCACTGCACAAAAGCAAGATCTATCTCAATAACATTAAAAGAAAAAACTTCATTTATGGGCAATACAAAATGATGCATCTAGGCACTGCGTTCTATCATATACTTCATTATTTATTTATGCTCGTGCATTAACTAACAGCCATAGGCATTTTACAGTGGTGCACTCACAGCAGCAAAAGAGTAAAGAACAATACAAGAAACAGAAAGGTTAAAAAAAGAGCAATTAAAACGAGAGACGATGACAATGACAATGAATGACAGAAACAGTCAACTGTCAAAAGGTGTCGCAGTGAGCACAGCAGGTCCCGCCTGAAAAATTACAAACCACAAAGAAAATGTACAGCCCGAGGGGTTTGCTACCAAGCCATGCAGCGGGGCTTAGCATATCTGAAAGTCCTAAGCTTGGAAGCCCGTTATGCACAGTGACACGGGCCGGAACCATTTTTTTCTGAAAATTTCTTCTCTAGTTCCAAAATAACTTTTGTCCTAAGCTTGAGAGGGCTGAGGGCTTAAGTTCCTCCCGCCTTCGTGAGAATACGGTTTTTGAGTATGCAAAAAGGAGCCGCGCTGTAGGGCTCAGAAGTAGACACCTTGGGCTATATATTTTTGATAAGTACTGCACACATATTCGCTCAAAGGGGCTAATTTTAACGGTCATACTTCAAACACACAGATTTTTTGCACGGAGCGTCCAGGAATGCGAAACTTGATCAAATATGTTAGGTGCTTGCAGTCAATGCGTCCATGAAGAGGAAGAGAAGGTCCCGCGACTGCTGTCCAGTCTCTCGAATCATATAGTCCCAGGGCGCAAATGACAGACCTATAATTATCTCGGGGAGCAGAGAAGCACATCGTACGACCAATTGCATTACTCAAGAACGTTTTTTGGAGAATTTAGAGATTTTGCAAAGTGGTTCGGCAGATCAAATCCTATGCAACAGAAGCATACCCAAGTCTCGGCAGCACAAGGCTCTGGTACAGCGAATGGCATGTATTACTGCGTAGGACCCTAGGTACACTGGTCATCATAAAAAAGAAGGCGCACACCTCTGCTTTTGAATTCCAGAATGTGAGGCCAAAAACAACACTTAACATCTAAGTGGACTCTCAACTCGCCAACAACAGACACTCTCGCTATGTCCTGATTGTTGAGAGCGTAAGAAAACTTAATGGGGTTATCCTGGCGCGCAAACGGTATCATGGCTGTTTTTTTTTGGCGGTCATATTCAACTTATTTCATAAACACTACCTGTGCACAGAGTTCACATCCTCTTGGATTAAGCTGTGGTCACTAGGGGAGGGGATAATGTTGAATATCTATGGATCATCAGTATTTGGGACATCTGAAAGTCAGGATAAACTTCTTAAAGGTTGTTTATGAAGAGAGTGAATAGAGAGGCCTCAAGTTGGATTCTTGGGGAACCCCAGATGTCAAAATGAAGGAACGAGACTTTTGTCCTCTGAAGTTCACATCGCTTTGTCTACCTTGTAGGTAGCTAGCAAACAATATGTCTTACAAGGACAATAGTTGGGCAGTTTTTATACAAGGATGCAGTGGTATACTGCGTCAAAGACCTTGCTGCAATCAAAACGAACAGCGACAACCTCCTCTTGGCAGGATACTGCAGGACTGACACCACCAAAAAACTCTTACATGATTAGTTTGAATGGAACGAACTGTTAGAAAGCAACGTTGATAATCGTGTACTTACGTGGGGTTTGTAAACAAATTACTGAGGTGAGTACACAGTTATCCCAAAAACCTGTGTAAAGGCCGAGAGCAGGTAGACGCTGTGTATTCTGAATGCAGGAATGCCTTGGGTGTAGTAGACCACTGCCCCTTTCATGAAAAAAAGGTCGAACTAAGGCCTTCGTAAGTCCTTTTGCAGCTGGTTTGCTAGGTACAGGGTCCGTCAAAAGTTCCCAGGCCACAGGGTCTGCTTTCAAGCGGCGTATACTGCCACTTACGATAGCATCAAAGACATCAAGGTTCTCAGAGGTGAGAATAGTACTTCTACTATCCTCTACAGAGATTTTTTGCTCCAGGGGTGTCGTAGCTGCCCAACTATAGCGCTCTAAAGCAGACCCTGTGGCCTGGGAACTTTTGGACGACCCTGTACCTACAAGGTAGAGAAAGCCGCGTGAACTGCGGTGGACAAAAGGCTCGTCCCTTTAGTGTGGCATTTGAGGTTCCTCAAGAATCCAACTTGGGGCTTCCGATAGCGATTCGATCGAGCTCTACATTATTCATCTTGAGAAGGAAGCGCGAAAAAGGACAACCACAAAAGGAAGACGGCGACCCGAGCGCTTTTCAGCGCTAAATTATTCGAAAACAGGCAATTTTAACCACGGCAGAAAGCAACCAGCAAGCAATAAAGAAGGACCTGCAAGATAAACGCCGCATAAGGCAAATACCTAATAGGCCCACAATCCAGAAAAACCAGAATAAAAGAGAAAAAAACTGACAAGAAGGTACAGATGTGAGGTGGCAAAGTAGTAGAGTTTTTTGTGAAATGAAGTAATCGAGGCCTCAGTGACAAAATCGGCGCCTATCTTTACTATCTGTTGAGCTCCAATAGTTTTCGTGTGGTCTTATGCCTGTGTGTAGCCACAATGGTCGACTCAGTAAAAATGAGTGAACATTTACTGCTTTCTTAATGCGCTGGCAGAAATGGAAGCTTCGGATCAGACGAGGATCTTTCATGTTCTTTTAATACATGCCGATTTGTACAACTTCCTTTCGTGCGACGTGGCCCCTGTTACATTTAAAGGCGCGTGGTAACTCCAATTTTACAATGCACGTACAAGAAGTGGGGCTTCACGTTGCATCCTTGCAGTTTTTTTCCTTCTTTCTTGTCAGTTCTGCTGCTTCCGGGGGGTAGTACAATCGCTAGAAGGCTTTCTCATAGTAGATAATAATGTATCAGCAATGAACCGTGTCGCCACGTTCCCAATACCTTGTGATAAAAGGTGTGCATATGGCAGAAAGAAGCGTTTATGTTTATCTTGTGAACGTTTCAGGGGAGCCCTTTCATCTACTTAATCAGGTTTTCAATGGCAAAGTTAATGAACTTATTAAGGGAAGCAGCGGCCGTCGACCTACTGAACTGCTCTTTGAAGCTTTCATAAAATCCCTCTAAATAGGATTTCTAGCGTGTTGATCTAAGACACGAGAAAAGAAAACACTAGTTGCTACCACAGAGTGCCCAAAAGTATTGTAAAGCATGGCCTTCTTGGACCTGGGATGATATCTCCAACCTACGTGCGAGCTTTTAAAGCAGAGTTGGAAATTTCAGAAGTGTACGCATTCTTAAAACGCCGTTCAAACCTGAACCTTAGCCTGAGTCCACACTTCCTAGGCAATTTATAAAATATTTGATATACTCTATGGGAAGACAAACAAATGCACATTAAATAGTTATCCACATATCTGAAAAGACGCTGCGTCAACCCACATTAATTAGCCTGGAGCGTTCTGTCGACACGGCTGAGTCTGATGTCAATGAGATTACAAAACACTAAGGACGGCAAAATTATCCGATTGTTCTTCCTCGGTCATGATTAATGTCTGCTAACAGGTTACCTTTGTACGAAACACTTACTCTAGTTCTCACGAGTGCCAGACACACAAGAGTGCAATGGCCGCAGATAAAACGCTGCGGAGAGCAACCAATCTCTTCCTCCCAGAGTTAGTATTATTATCTCTCGTCGCCACATTCTAACTTGCCAGCAGGTGAACGAAGAGGCTTGTTGTTGCTAAACACTAGGACAAAAGAGCCGATAGATCCAGGCGTCCCTGTAAGCCTAAAGCGAGAGAGAGCACAACATAAGCTTCAAACACTTCCTATAATGCCGTCCCATGTCAGCATTGGAGCACATGAGGGGAGTCCGCCAGTGCGGTCATCAGGGTGGCCATTCAATCTAGAAAGTTAATTACCTGAGCACGTATAAATACAGAACACTAGCACCTCGTTTCGTATCAAGCAGAATATATACTTCTTCTAAAGCACTGCATATACTTATTCATCACACGCCAGAACGCTGAAAAGAACTACAACTCTGGCATGGCTCTTTTCTCTGCAAGAATTTTTGGGTATTGGGAAAGAATAAAAAGCCCAGGGCGGGAGCGTGGATAGAGGAAAAAGACTGGAAAAGCAGCTGGCTGAATGGTTAGGCTGCTCGGCTGCTGACTCCAAAGATGCGGGTTCGATTCCGGTCTGGATGATCGCATTTCGATGGAGACGAAATTCTAGAGGCCCGTGCACTGTGCGATGTCGGTTCACGTTAAAGAGCCCCACGTATTTGAAATTACCTGGAGCACTCCAGTTCGGCTTCCTCATAGCTTGAGTGGTTTTAGGATGTTAAACCACACAAACTAAAGCAAACCAAAATTGCCAAAACGTGAAAGTACGGATCGAGTTAGGTGCAAGCCTTGGACCTTTGCACTGATGATAGCCGTGGTAGGTGCCAGCCATTTGCCAACAGTTCTCTATGGTGACTAGCTCGTGATACTCGATATTTAATGTGCTGGCTCCAGCTTAGCAGCTATTTCAGTGCTTAAGAATGAAGCATAGTCCTGGACAAGCTTAAATGCTGCTTCACGGAGTAGAAGACTCAATTACATGAGATCAGGCCGGTAGTTCCATGAGATCACGCGAAGAGGAGCGTTCACAGGAACTTCAGCAAACAGTAACCGAGTGGAACAAATAGCGCATAATAATTTACAGACAAGACACATAGAAAAAAACTGACGGTAAACCAGAAGATACCGGTTTGCTGTTCTGCCCTGCGGGAAGAGAACAGAAAGTTGAGAGAAAAAAGAAAGCTAAGGTTGAAATGACGTTTTAATGAATTAGCGAGCCGAACGGTACAAACAGCCTATCCCGCAGGGCTGACCTCTAGAAACTGTGCACAGTGTCTGACAGGCTTTGACAGCAGATGACGGCTTCGGTCAACGTGCAAAAATGTTGATTTCCGTCAGCGAGCGCCGAAAGGTTGATCATATCAAGCCAATACGAGAATAACGTTGAACACGTATCGATTTGAAAGTCTTTCGCAGATGCTTGGCAGTTAAAAACGTTGACATTTATAAGCGAAGGGCAGCATTCTTTTTGCGGTATTCGCTGGCTCTAAAAGTCGGGAAACTAATCGAAACACGGCATGTTTAGAGAAATAAATGGAATGTTCGTCAGCTGAAAGCGCGACAGTAAAGTTCAAGATGACATGCAGTGCATGTGTCATTATCCTTGTGATCCCATTTTCCTTTAGCCTCTGTATATTGGTACGCATTTCTTCACCCCAACTGGTCATACGAAAACCCCACCTCACACTTTACTCTTCTGTCAGCATGAAAATTGATACTGCACATTACTGTACATTGACGAATACCGGGTGTTACGCAAATTTCGGTCAATTGGCATAGAACTCGGCAAGGTCTATTAACCCACTTTTTACGCATACACTTATATCCTAGCAGTTAAAAATGGAATCACTAGCAGCGGTGCATAATACTTGCGCAAAATTATAGACAGTTATTTTTTTTAAACAGTTATCGCATGTAGCAAGTATGCCACTTCAACGCCCTTGACTTGGTTGTAGTGCTTGGTTGTAGTGGTTGTTCTGTTGCCGTTGTAGCGTCCTTCATCCCTTTATTCTGACATACTAATGGGCCACATGCTCTTTTTTCTTTCTCCAAGTTAACAGTAATAGCGATATTAATGTTGGTCATAGCTACCCTGTGCCATATATTTCACAGCACAGTCTTTACCGCCCGTGAAGCTCATAAATTCTATTTCCACAAAAGACAGCACTTGAATGATTAAATGCACTCACCACGGAGGACATACTGTCACGGCTTGACGTACAGGCAGGCGGCGAGAAGAAGGGAAAGCAGGGGCACAAAAAACAGGCGGGTCCGCCAGCAGCAACGTCGTCGTCGGCGCGCGGCGATCGCTCCTCGTCTTTCTTTTCCAGTCGCTACATTACCTCCCCCTATAAAGAAGCATCGTCCCGAAGCTAACAGGATAGCAAAAACACACGGCGGAAGCCCACATACGCGCCCAGCAAGTACTGCTGGCAGATGTAAAAGGGAGTGGGAAAATCAGTTATAGTTGGCAGGCGAACATCGCGCGTAATAAGGCTTAATCCGTACTACGTGCACAATTTCCGGGCGTGGTGAACGACTTCATGATGGTCGCGTTCCTTCGACCAGTACCTCGTAGTTAAGTTCACCGATGTGGTGAAGAACTGTATACGGGGGCCGAAGTAGCGCTTCATCAGTTCGTGGGAGAGACCTCGATGGTGTACTGGCGTCCACACCCAGACATTGTCTCGAGGGTAAAAATGGACGTCGCGTCGACGGAGACTGTATTGACGAGCGTCGGCATGCTGTTGGTGTTGGATGCGGAGTCTAGCGAGTTGCCAAGCTTCTTCCGCGCGCTAGCAGACTAGTCGGCCTTCTTCATCGACTACGTCGACAGGCGGCTCGTGCGGTTGCATAGCGTCAAGCATCGTGGTGACTTGTCTGCCATGGACCAGCTGGAGAGGGGACATACCTGTCGTCTCCTGGACAGCGGTATTATATGTGAATGCAACGTAGGGCAGAACGCCATCCCAACTGCGATGGGCGACGTTCACGTACATGGCGATCATGTCTGCCATCGTCTTGCCCAGCCTCTCCGTCAGCCCATTGGTTTGCGCATGGTGCGCAGTAGTTTGGCGGTGGCTGGTGCAGCTGATACGGAGGATCTCCTGTGTGAGCTTGGCCAGAAACGCGGCACCCCGATCAGTGATCAAAACGGCAGGGGCACCGTGACAGACCACAAGGCAGTCAACAAAAAATTGGGCTGCCTCAACCGCCGTCGCCGAAGGAAGTGCTCGGGACTCCGCGTATCGCGTTAGGTAGTCCGTCGCTATGTTAATGTAAATGTTACTTCACTGCGACGTTGGGACAGCGCCAAGAAAATCCATTCCGACTGTGTGGAATGAAGCAAGCAGTGGTTCGAGTGGCTGGAGGAGACCAGCTGGTCGTATGGGCGGTGTTTTGCGCCTTTGACACTCCCGACGAGTTCTTATGTAGTGACAGACGTACTTACGAAGATTATAGAATCTTCGTAAGACAGACGTACTTACGAAGATTATAGAATGCTAGAGTGGAAAATGTCAAAAGGCGCACTTAATATCATGTGTCACAGGAAAAGGGGTGAAAATAGACTGATTTTCAATGTAGTTTTGCAGTCGCCTTTGAATGATTCCTTCATAGAGCTTGCCTAAGCAGGAGGGGAGCAATATGGGCCCGAGAGCAGAGAGGAGGGGTGGTTTGTGGATAAGGATCGCTTCTGTATCTTTCCACTGAGGCGGTATTTTGCCTCGGGCCCGCAGTTCATCATTGATGTATTGGGCAAGAGCTTGAAAAGAGTCATTGGAGAGGTTGCGTAGCATTGTGTTAGTGATTTTGCCGGCATCTGGGCACTAGAGCGGCAGCAAGCGCGTCCGCGAGTTTTCATTACTTCAACTGTCACCTGCCATAGTGGTCAGTTTGCTCACAATCTGGTAAACAGGTTCTGATGACGCTGCAATGTCACGTGACCTAAGTGGGTCACCTAGGTTGCCGGAGCGGCCGGTTGTTCTGCCCGCACCGACTGCGAGGCTTCAGGCCTTCCGACGATTACGATGTTCTCTGACACGTAATTTGAACCAGCTGCTGAGATATATTTGAACCTCAATAGGTTTGTGGACGTCTCCGCTGAGCCTACTCTGGCAGCACAGCGCTTGTTTCCCGTGCAAGTCAGGCCGCGCTGCGCAGGTGGCTTGGGAGCTTCCACCGTGCTTGGGAGTCTGCGCCTCTCCTCGTAAAGCTCTTATCTCCTCGACATCACTAGCGCTATCTGGCGTGGGGAGAAAGCAGCGTAGAGGTACAGCCGAAGTATGAAAGATGGCGCCTCTAGGCAACTATGGAGCTCGCTACGGAGCCTGCTCCTCACTACACCGCACGCTGTCTTCACTATCAGTGTCTCTCCTCCTAGGCTGCGTTTCGGCTTTAGTTACCCCGACGAAGTGCGTAGCTCAACGGCGGAAAGCAAGCCTTGCAGGTGAGCTGTAAAAAATGACAGATAGAGAGAAAGAAAACTTCATTTGCCACAGGCGTCGGGAATTATGGCAGGTGGGTCCTGTACGGACCCCAGGTGTAGGTGACATCTACAGCCCACGA
>NC_143019.1:31731770-31811770 GCF_055824585.1 Amblyomma mixtum | reverse complement strand
GGGTGCAAAATAGGGAACGAGTTTTGTGGACAAGAGCAGGCTGCTCTTCTATAACTAAAAGATTTTGGCGCCACAAACTGGCATACAAAGCCTTTGTGGTCGCCCCAAAATCAGAGATGTACGTAATGATGCAGTAGACAGCAGATTCATAAACTATAACTAAATTTTAGACTTTCCAGAGATAAGCAATGTGTAAACGTGTTCAACAAAGGGTACTGGCAAGTAGGGGCGCAAAATGAGAAGCTTCCAAAGTATTTCTCCAAATTTGGAGCTAATGTGCTTCTGGAATAAACGCAGACACTATTCTAATGAAATTATGTGGTAGTAAAATCATTTCGAGCATCTTAATGACGATCTCTGCTTCTCAGGCATGACGATCCCAATATTGATGTAACTTTCACGCATAATATCACATTATTCGGCTTATAGTGATCTGCTTTTTGTGAATTTCAAGCCAGAAAAAGTTTAACAAGCTTAACGCGTCTGAAGAGTGAAGCAGCTAAAATATTTTTATGCTGTTATTTCTGCTTCAACTTGATGTATCGGAGACGTTTGGTTAATGTAATATGGGAGACAAATTCGGTGCTCAGTGTGCGTACATGCAAGAAACTAATAAAGAACTAATAATAGCTAATAAGAATAATATTTTTCTAATAGTCCTTTTTTATTTGGAGAGAATGTCCTGCAATATCAAGGTAGTCAGGCTAATACTTTCGCAGTGCTTTATTATCCCTAGAACACAAAAAACTGTGAAACAAAGAAGCGTAAGCGGATGCTTTTAACTCAGCGAAGGAAACGATTTTTTTTTATTAAGTAATAGCAGTTATGCATGCCCTGCTTGGACATACGACAAGTCGGAACTGTTTCATAAAGAACTCCAGGTGGTCTAAATTTCCGGAGCCCTCCACTACGGCGTCTCTCATAGCCTGAGTTGCTTTGGGACGTTAAACCCCATAAACCAAACCAAACCAAACCATAAGTCAATAAAAGAACAGAAGAGAAATATTGTCACGCAGTCGAAGACGACAAAATAGGCAGTGGCCCGGCACAGAGCGCTCGCGCTAGGGCCGCCGCCATTGGAATCATTCCATCGTCATCCATCATGTAGTCCTGTCTTTATCGACTTGCCGTCACGAAACATTTGTTGTGAGGAGCGGGGTGATCATCGCCGTTCTGGTCCTGGAGCTTCGGTGTGCTGCGTCTGCCGTGGTCGTCCGCCTTGTGTGACAGGTCCGCGCCGCCCGGCAGTGCCCCCAGCCCACCTGACGAGAACCGACCACGCTGTTCTCCCCAGCTCCGTCCACTGCCCCGACCACAAGACACGACGGTCCTATTGACCAGACCCTAAGCGACCCGACCGATTTGAGACACGTGAGCACATAGCCCCCCTGCCCATGCCGTTTTGTGCGCCCATGGACCTCGGCCATCGGCTCAAGGTGACCCGTGTGCCGGAAGCTTTGTGTACTAGCACTCATCTGATCATCTGCTCATCTCTTTCATCGTGACGGCAAGCCTAGCTCTACTCTTCTTTGTTCATCCCTTCTGTCGCGCCCATCGTCACGTCTTTCGTTTCATCGTCACTGTTCTTCAAGTTCGCACGATCGGGACGGTCGCTCAGTGGCCCCGGGTAGTGTCACGTACTAGAAAACTACAAAGTGGGCAGTGGCGCGACACGGAGTGCTGGTGCTAAGCTCGCCGCCATTAAAATCATTCCATCGCCATCCATCAAGTAGTCCTGTATTCATCGGCTTGCCGTCACGTAACAATGGCTTCTCAAAGATTTAACTGGGAATATAGCACGGAAGTCGCTCTAGACATTTTTTCCTGTTTTTTTTTTGTCAACGCCACTTCATGAAGTTATCTGTGCACACCACGTCCTTATTGATGAACGTTGTTTATTACGTCCTTTTTTGCACATCTCTGCCTATAACACTTCTTCTTGGAAGAAAGCCTTCTGGCGGGCTAGTTGGTGCTTTTCGTTCATGGTTAAACTGCGCGAAGAAAACACGGACAGAGACAGAAACACACGTACACACTGAGCGCAGAGTGTACGTGTACTCTGCGCTCAGTGTGTACGTGTGTTTCTGTCTCTGTCCGTGTTTTCTTCGCGCAGTTTAACCATGAATGGAAGAAAGCATTTCTTAGACGCTTCCAGCGTTTTCTCGACAGTCAGGATTATAAGTTATTCGAGAAGGTTTCCTCCAGTACTTAATTGCCTCTTCAAATACCCGGATGCACTCAGGAGGGACAGTTCCTTTTACAGCATCATCAGTCAGGCGAAGCTCTCGCCAGATACCTGTTTTACCTGGAAATAAAAAGCAACGAATTAGAAAAGTATCGCCAAAGATTAGAAAGAAGTTTCTACTCAGCTAGGAAATCATTTGGATTTTATAATACAAGCCGGACCCATATTAGCAAAAATATTAGAACATAAACAATAATGTTAAGAGAGAGGTTAGCTGGTTGTTCATCTTTGAAAACGTATGGGCTACTAAAAAAGGCAAGAGGACAAAATGACATGCGAGAGGAGAGTTTGCGTCGTACGTTATTCTGTCCTGCTGTGTTTTGAATGCAGCGCATTCGTTCGAGAAAATAAGAATGTAAACTACTATCGGTGATTGCCGGAAAGCCTGAAGAATCGCCCGTCGTGAAAATTAGTAATCCAGCTATGCCTCTGTGACTGAAGTGCGAAAACTTAGTGAAGCGTAATGCTCCTCAATGACATCTGTTCATTTAAGTTTCTGATTGCTGTAAGAAATGCTGAGTACACATATGACAGGATGTGAAAAGGAGGTGGTGGAGCGATCGCGGCTTCGGCCGCTTATCTGTTTTTTCAGCAGCGTCCGCTTCGGCGGACGCGGTTGTTGCTGCGATGCGCGTCTTTTCTTTGCTCTTTATCTTTCCTGTGATCTTTTAATTCTCCTCTATCTGCACGTGGCAGCGGTGGTGGCTCGGCTCGAGCCAGTAGGCAGGCCCATGCAATTTCCTTTTCATCCTTCTCCCAGTCACAACAACAACAACATAGAATGTGAAAAGGCACTCATGTGACATGGGCGTCCGTCGTGTTGTCTACTTTTCACGTCCTCGGCTTAAATCGCGCTCAACCTCTCTTTGAACAAGCAATCAAGCAGCTAGCCCAACAAAACGTCTTGCCTAGGTTCGGGCCCCGAGCCTATATGGCTTGAAGCGTTAGGAACCATGTAGACACGAACGCACATCAGTGTGCTCGTATCTTCTATAACCGAGGTAGACGCTTAACGATGAGACCTCAAAGGATGGCTTAGCGGAGATTTTCAAAGCTGGCGCAGAAGTGTAGGATGCGATCTATCTTTGCAAACCACAGGTGTGATGTCATGGTACTGCGGCTGATATGCGCGGTAAATACAACGCATGTGAGCCAACTTGTTCCTCGACTCTCTGATGGTGGTGTGGCACTAGGCCTCTACTGACATGCGGAGCAAGACGCCTTGCTATTTTCTTTGATACTCTTGGTCATTTCTCTGTTGCTGTCATACAAGGTGACTTCTTTCTGCAAGGCCGCGGCAGCATACAGTGTCCTCTATATTTTCTCTGAGCGGAAATGAAACAGTGCCAGTTTACGGCCAGTAGTTAGGCCCCTTGTAAAATGAGTGCATGCAATGAAGAGAAATATTCAGACCTTGTTTTGTTCGGAGT
This sequence comes from Amblyomma mixtum, assembly GCF_055824585.1. NCBI lineage: Eukaryota > Metazoa > Arthropoda > Arachnida > Ixodida > Ixodidae > Amblyomma > Amblyomma mixtum. The sequence goes on along the minus strand of NC_143019.1, from coordinate 31,808,095 downwards.
TAAAATGCTAGCTTAGTCAAAGTTGGTGTCCGTAAGGAGCCCACTATGTGTAGATTTCCCGTGCTACGGCTAAGCACACTGAGGACACTGAGCAACGCATGGCACACTGAGGAACGCATTGTGTCAAGGCAGTGGCCGTCGGGATTTTTCTGTAGCAATACAATCCTTTAGCATACCATGTATCGGGTTACCGTTACCGGTACTGGAGTACCGGGAGCCCGCGCGCAGCCAATGCGCATGTGCAAATCGTCTTGACGGCGCCAGACGGCGCCTTCTGTCCGGCAGCTGCGCGCGCGCCTGCAGCATCGGGACCAATCAGCGCGTGCTCAGCGGCGGTGGGCGGGCTCGCGGTAGTCCGGTGCCGGTAGCACGGTACACGGTATGCTAAAGATGTGTAATATCTCGTCGCAGCCTGCGTCCTGTGTGAACCATTGCATACATCTCCCTCGCATCAATGCACTGATAGGTAGTGCGCTTTATTAAACACCTGTATTGGCTTTCTACTGCGGGCCAAGTTGCCACAGCGCCGTATTTGTGAGCGGTGAATTATGAGGTCCCAAATATTGCCTAAGGCTCGTACTGCTTTCGTAGATCTTATCTACCAAGCGGTGCGTCGAAGTGCTAGAAATTTTTATTGGCTTCTGTTGCTTTACAAATATGCAATTCTTACTCACCATCAGAGTACTCTCTAACCACCATGACTTTAACTACGGCGCACGTATTTTCATCGTTGAGGTATTCCAATATCTCCTGGGTCTCTATATCACCTATTGCAAAAGAAAGACTTTTAATTCACACTTAATACGGTGACGTGTACGAGGTATTTAATGCCATGTTTATTGCTTATTTAAATCATGAGTTAGGATCGCTTTCCTAGCATGCATCCTTATATTCGGCATTCGGAGGATTTGTTACAGATTTGGGCGTGTACATCGTGATTACATAAAAAAACTGCTGATTACAGTGCACCTGCAAATATTATCGATTCAGCACGCCCTTTCTCCAAGGTAGCCGAAATTTTTTATTAGCTGCCAGAATTGCTTATACTAATCAATGCATTCAATATGTACCGCCAACTCGCCCGTTTGGCTATAGTGTTAATCAATGCAGTTGTGCCACTATTTTTTGTGAGCAAAAATCATTAACAAACTCAGTGGATTTGAGCCGGCAAAAACAATATTCATACGCCTAATCTTTATACACACCATATGCGTGCACAGTGTTCCCAAACGTCAATAAGGTTGAGTTTCTTGCAGGCAAATTGCCTCTCCTGTTCATCATCATCATCATCAGCCTGATTACGCCCACTGGAGGCTAAAGGCCTCTCCCATGCGTCTACATTAACCCTGTCCTTCGCCAGTTGCGGCCACCGTATTCCCGCAAACTTCTTAATCTCATCCACCCACCCTGCTACGCTTGCTTTACAATCCACTCCGTTACCCTTAAGTCCTCTCCTGTTCTCCTCCTCTTAATGCGAACATGCGCCATCAGCGGCAGACTTTTTAGCGCACTTGCCACTTGATATGTAATCTTACACGGTTTGTTTCAATAAATGTTGCCTGCCCCCCTTTGTTCTGGTGAGGCTCCCAATTTCTTATACGCGGCTCCACTCGCACTGTGTCATTTGGTCTGAAAATGTGCGAGCATCCCTATCCACCTACGTAGCACCCAGTACAGAGTCGTGAAGACATTGGCTTTCTCCCCAATTGCTCGTTTCATATCCACCCGTATCACTAGCGCCTGGCTATAGCTTTTGTACTGATACCCACTCCGACACCCTTCCACATGGTGGCGCGCAGAGCGCGTTCCTTGACCAAGAAAAATGCGCTTCTGAAAAACAAGGTGTCTGCTAATTTATGTTCAATATGTTGATGTCACAATCAAACCTGGCACTTTAATGTGATGTTTGTACACACTGTGTCCTTAGACGCCGTAATTTTCCCTCGTCCCAGTCGGTTGTAGTTGTAAAAACAATACAGGAAAATTCTGACCTCACCTTCAGAATCATCAATTTCGAATCCATCGTAGAAGTCTGTCGATTCCTCATGATACCAGTTGATCATCGTTCCTGTGAGGTTTTCCTTCGATATGCTGCAGATAAGTGATTTTGTGAAACGTGCGCGAACTAATTTATTCAAGAATACTTACTCTGTGTTGTTCCGGAACGATCTTTCAAAGGTGACGTTGGTACCTTGTACAGTTAAAATGACATCTTTTCTGCATGTAACGTTTCCTGGTTCAGTAGTATTCAAAACCCATACCACGTTTTCTGTCTTCAGAAGCTGGAATTAAAACAAAAATTATGAATTTAAAAGTACAGTCTATACCAATTTGCACTGAAGCACTTCGTCGAGATACACGTGCTTTATGAGCCGATATAAAAAAAAGGAAGACTTTTTATTCCATCAGAAAAGAAAGGATTTTAGTGCGGGTTATATTGCATAATATTCGGCAAAGCGACTGCAAAACTTTTTTTTTTGTGTTTGATAGTCTAGTACACCAAACGAAGGGAACTGTCAAATTGCGCATAACGTCAAGTTTAAGGATAAACGTTAGTGTTTCCTCTAGTCGCTGTCGTGCCTTTTCGCTTCAGTTCAGAAAGGTAACAAAAATATATGAATGAACTTTCAGTTTTACATTCGACAAGATCCTTCTGTTAGCAAGCAAACGTGTCCTTTTCAATATTAGTTAAGTAAATACAAGACCCTTCTGGAGGAGTCGTACACTTATTTTTTCTTTAAGATTTCATTCACTGTCATGACTAGTCAACAGAATGTATCACCGGCAGTATGATGAGGCACATTGTGAAAGCGTCTCTTGGTGTAGTATGAAACCTGACAATGAAACAGATTATATGGAGGGTAAATTCAGCTCGTTCTGGATTTACTTAATCTGAAAAAACTTTCGCGAAATCCCCCTGCGAAATCGCACTATATACAATGTAAAATTTTTTTAGTTCAGTTATTTTCTGCAGACGGTGACTATCAATTTTCTCAACGGTTTTGGCAAGCATTACCGCCATTACTCCTGGTTAGAATGCATCATTCTGGCACTATGCAACAGATGTTCTTTCTTAAACTTCCCTGCGAACTCCCGTATATTGCGAACTCTCTCAGCAGATTACTTTCACTCGCCAAATTTCATTATTCCATTCCTGCTTTACATTTTTTTTAAAGCTATGCAGCTGACTAGAAGCTTCAGCTATTGCCAAGGGGACAGAATAGCGAGAATCCGTTAATAGATGAGTCAGGAGACGCAGAAGACCTCATTTTTTTCAAAATAATGATTTAAGAATTTAGGACATTGAGGTAAAAATGCCTAGCAGAACAAAAGCGTTTGGCCCTTTGTAGGCAGTCACCGAAAAATGAGATATCAACGTAACAACATATTGCCTGGTTTATATTTCGCAATGATGAATAGCAATATTGAGCGGGAAATAATGCCTTTCCTTAACTGCGAAGTGAAAAGAAATCAATGAGCTGTTATCTCCAATTTGAGGGTGTTAAAAATTAGGCTTACTGGATTAAAAAAAAAACAAAGCAGCACCAACAAGACCCTATTGGAAATGGAAATGGGTTAGGCGGTTACGCGAAGAAAAGACTGAGAAAAAGTGTCGCCGCAGCCTCAGTATTTAAGTGAGATGCATTTATTTACCTTTTATTCACAGCAGTTAGCTTGCTTGTTTCTTTTGAATACTTAGAGGCAGTGGCATCTCAAGGCTATTTTCTTTTATACAATTTAAGTAACGCGGCTGTGGTCTGAGATATACACGTCGGCAATTTCAACTCAAACCCTGTAATTGCACATGCGAGATCGCGGTACTGCTCATGAAAGTACACCCTGAAATGATGCAGCGGTTGCGTATGGAACTTCGCCTAACTAGAATGCGGAGTTACAGCCGACGATTATAAATTTTTGCTCTTGGCCAGCAGTGTCGCATTGGTGTGTTTGACCACGTCCGAAGTTTAAAGCGGCTTTTTGTCTGATCAGTTAATTTAGAAGTAATCGCCTGAATAAATAGCGCGCGCCATACACCAACTGCTCCAATATTCTTCAGTTTCGCTGGCCAGTCACGACAATTTGTAAGCGTTGCCAGGAGCTCTATATTCTTGTTAGGCAGAGCGCCATACGAAACAGCTGCGTCAGACAAGAGAGGTGCCTCGTGCGGAGTGCCGCGATCTCGCATGCGTAATTAGACGGTTTGGGCTGAAATTTTACACGCGCATATCTCAGGAGAGAGGCGCGAATAGTCTTGGAACGCCTCTGCCTTTAGGTTTTTAATATAAAGATGCACGGTAACTGGAGCGAATAAAAAGCAAAAAATGAATTTTTGTTCATTACAAAGGTTACGACAAAAACTTTTCTCACTTTTTCTGTCCGCCAGGCTGTATCACCAATTTACTGTAATGAGTTTTCTGCAGTGCTGGTCGTATTTTTTATTCCGTAAAACCTACTTTTGAGCGCCCTGTATATGCCTTTAGAATGCATCTGAATGATCAAAATTGACTTCAGTTCATTGAAAATAATGCTGTGATTTAATATGAATTTAACTTTCAGTAACATCAACATCTATCATGTCCCCTGAAGTCCGTTTTGTTGGTGTTCAGCTATATATAATAAACTAGAAAAATAATTTTGAACTGAACTCCTTTAAATGATGAAAACCCTGTATTGAATATTTCTTGTGTGCTACTTACATTGAACAAAGATTATGCCAGGGCCTCAGCTGATTGTCTCTCAGTAATGTTTACATTCCTATCTCTCAGCCAATGCCCTGCGTCTAAGCTTCACGTTTCGTCTCATTTTGCAAACTGTTAGCAGACTATAAAACTCAAACAAAATTTTTTGGATTGAATTGATTTAAAAAGGTAAGAAATTACTAAAAGCGCCAGGCTAGTCACTCAGGAGAAGCCGTGAATGTTTTATGTATGCCATATAATCAGTGGTGCTTCTAAGCATATCAGGAGCCTAATAACGAATAGGCGCTGTATTAACAGTTTAATAATTATAGTTTTTAAAATATGCATGCTCGTGAAGTAACATGATTCGTTAGTTTAGTTTGGTCCGCAGATGCATTACAGCTCAATGAGGCCATGAATATTCTTTGCATGCATTTCGTTTTGTGAACAATTATAGAAAGACGTAAAAGAAACATTACATTTCTGAAGTCGTAGTTTTTTTGGGAGTTGTCGTGAGTACTTGCGAACACCGTGGCAACAAGCAGACCAAGTACAGCTCCTTGAAGGATCCCGTGCGTCGCCATAGTGCTTCTATAACAACCCCTCTCTCAGTCATTTCTCCTTGAGAAGGGTACTTTATATAAGACGGAATGATTCTTCACGAAAAAAGATAAGCAAAAGCAAGTATTACTATCTCAGTACCACTAATTCTGAGAAATAGCTTTTATTTTTGTACTACCCTTTTCCTGTGTGGGTTTTGATTTGACACTGCTAAGAAGCCGCTGACCTTCCTTGGCAGCTCTTCATCACGCAGATCATGCTTTAAAAAATGAAAATGTCTTGGGGAAAAGGTCAATCACGAGAATTAAAATATCGCAAATAAAGTTAAACGTTGCTATAAACATCTCTTTACGGCGTTGTACTTGACGCAGAAAAATTATGCGTAACGAAATGATGAACCAAAAATATATTCTGCGAAACATAGTTAATCCTTCTCTAATATATACGGACTTGCATAATACTTTCAGTTTACCAATATCGGCTGATCGCGAGATTTTCGCAGCAACAAACTGATGCATCAGGGTAAAAATTTGCTCTTTCGATGCTAAGTGGGCACTCTGATTTCTTGAATGATAGTGCAAAATTGTAGATATCGAATTATGCTCGCTTAAGGAACCTTCTCTGTAGAAATTAAACACTAGGTCTTTATAAGGTCAATATTAGAAACTCATTATCAATTAGGGCGTGCGTGGTAAAGATGATATACTATCTTGTTTAATTGGTCCATGCATTGTTATTGAAAAGCCGCCGCGGTGGCTCAGTGGTTAAGGCGCTCGGCTGCTGACCCGAAAGACGCGGTTTCGATCCCGGCCGCGGCGGTCGAATTTCGATGGAGGCGAAATTCTAGAGGCCCGTGTATACTGTGCGATGTCAGTGCACGTTAAAGAGCCCCAGGTGGTCAAAATTTCCGGAGACCTTCACTACAGCGTCCCTCATAGCCTGAGTCGCTTTGGGACGTTAAACCCCATAAACCATACCAGTGTTATTGAAGGTATTTTCAAATATCTCTTTCAAAATTTGTTCGGAAAATTGTAAATGAAAGTATGAAGTGCGGTCAGAATTACATTTGTTAGGAAGTGGAATGAAAGTGACAGAAAATTATGTTCTGTCCACATCGTGTTCCGAATTACTGCAGTGAATTTGCCTTGAGTAAGGCTTTGGCAGTAATTTTAGCGAACGGTCTTCGAAAATTAGTGTCAAATTTTTGCAAACACGAAGTTGCGTCAATTCACCTTTTTTTTTTCTGCGCATAGCCCGCACCAAAACTTAGTTGCGAAGGAATGCGAACTCTGTTTGGCTTCGACTGTTACGCGAAAAGTACGCTTAGGGGGCTCCTCCCGCAAAATAATTTCCAGAATATTATGCGAGTGCCTGGATACCACATAATATTATGGTTGGGTGTTTAACTGTGACGCTCGATGTGTCACCTCGCATGAAAGACAACCTATCAAACTGTCCCATAATGCTACACGTTCGACTATTGAGTCGGCCTGCGGAACATAAAAGAAATGCAGATAATGCCTAGAGCCATTTGTATATTTGGCTGCCGTTTAACACGCGGTACCACAGTCATTCCTAAATATACTGATCTGCCAATCAATTACTTAGATAGGGCTACACGGGGACACAGTGTATACCTACGAGAGGTCTTCCAGCCAGGCAAGGTGCGTAGAACAAGCGTCTGTCTCGCTAAATGCAAAAAAAAAATGCCAATTTTTCATTTCTGACATGAGTGCTGCAGGAGTATACTGTCTGGTCGTCAAAAGGTTGGGGTGTTTATTTGTATTTGCCCTTTTGTAACTGCGCAAAATACGGAAACGAAGAACGAGGACAGGCAACCAATGCGAGCAATTGAATCTTTCTTTGCTAAAGAATAGTTCTTATTGGCTGCGTATGAAAACGAGTATAATCAGTCAATACTGTCTGAAGTTAAAACTAACAACGACTGACTGCGATTGTGCATTGTGCCAGCTTCATGTTGTATTTTTGTTTGAAGGGCTGGGGCATATGAAAGTTGTCAGGCTGGTATCTGTTGTCAGCTTTTATTGTCATCTTTCTAACTGTCGGGGAGTGTTCAACCATTATTCTCGCTTTCATCTGCAGCCTTTAAAAGCTGCTCTTTCTGAATAATGAATTCATTTAGTCACAATGGTACGACAAAACAGCGCTGACGGACGGGACGGAAAACAGACGCATGCCCTGAACTAACAACCAAATGGTTAAATTATGTGGCTGTTAGTTCAGCGCATGTGTCTGTCTCTTCTTCTTCCGTCCCGTCCGTTTTGTCGTACCATTCAACAGAAACCAACCAGCTCGACTCAGCCTCTCCTTGGATTCTTCTTCATTTAATAACACAATCTGACGGGCTAGTTGGTGGGAATCCATACGATTTCAGCAGCGCGAACACGGTTAGGAAAAAACAGACAGAAGGCGGACAGGACAGAGCGCTGAACTATCAACTTTATTTCAAGAATGCCCATGGCCCCGCTCTTAAATACACACGTTCGTTGTATCCTTGATAACCCGGGAAAAAGTGATAATTTACTCGTTCGCGCTCTGATTGTGTTGTGCTTAGATAAATCCCCCAGGTGGGTGTTTCTGTGGCGTGTGTATTTAAGAGCGGGACCTTGGGCATTCTTGAAATAAAGTTGATAGTTCAGCGCTCTGTCCTGTCCGCCTTCTGCCGCCGCGGTGGCTCAGCGGTTATGGTGCTCGGCTGCTGACCCGAAAGACGCGGGTTCGATCCCGGCCGCGGCGGCTGGAATTTCTTTGGAGGAGAAATTCTAGAGGCCCGTGTACTGTGCGATGTCAGTGCACGTTAAAGAACCCCAGGTGGTCGAAATTTCCGGAGCCCTTCACTACGGCGTCTCTCATAGCCGCAGTCGCTTTGGGACGTTAAACCCCATAGACTAACTAACTAACTGTCCGCCTTCTGTCTGTTTTTTCCTAACCGTGTTCGCGCTGCTGAAATCGTATTCTTCATTTAGTTCACCGCCGCGTTTATCTTGTCTCGTTCTTTTTTTCCGTCTTTCGCGCTATTACAGTATGGGGAGATAAGTTTATTGGTGTTTAACGTCCCGAAGCAACTCAGGCTAAGAGGGCCGCCGTAGTGGAGGGCTCCGGAAATTTCGACCACCTGGGGTTCTGAACTTGCACTGACATTGCCCAGCACACAGGCCTCCAGCATTTCGCCTGCATCGAAATGCGACAGCCGTGCCCAAGGTCTAACCTGCGTCTTTCGGGTCAGCAGCTGAGCGCCATAACTACTGAGTTACCGAGTTACCGCGGCAGCGCTAAGTTTGGATTCGAAACCACGATCCTTGGGTTGAAAGCCGGACACACTGTCCGATATGGTATGCAAGGCACGCTTGTGGGACTTGGAAACAAGGGAGGCCTATATGTACAGAGGGCAAAACACATCTCTAGAACGACCAAACCGTGATTTCAGCAGCTCCCAAAGCCGCTGCGACCAGGGAGGCAAAAAATTACGATGAAATTCTATAAATTTAACTCCAGACGCTTACATCCAGACCATTTTTAACCAAATTTTATCGCTAGATATCGCGTATTCAGCCCGAAACACGACCATAACGTGTTCTAGACAAGCGTTTTGCCCTCTGTACGTCATGTGGGCTTGCAGTTAAGGTGGTGTCTTACGAGTGTATGGTAATGAGTAGGCGTGTAATTAGAGAAGACCACGCGGGCCATTATCGAGTTATATTCTTAAGACAAAGCTTAAGTATCCCTCTAATTTTTGGAGGGGTCAAGATGCCAAGCCGCTCAAGCCATCCGCTCAAGCCAAACTCGCATAAAATATTCCTTCTTTATTAAACATTTCACTACCTTAAATCAAAATCAAAACATTTCTGTGCGGCTCTCTCTTTTATTTCATTCTTAGGGTGGGTAATTATTTATCTGCTGTTTTGCTACCAAGGACGCACGTTCAGTAAGCGTTTTTCCGGGAGTAACAGTAGCCTTTGCTCAAATAATCGTTGCATATCTAATTAATAGAAATTGCATAAATTAGGTGTTCCCTCAAGATCGTTCCTGCTAAAACTATAAAGAGAAGGTATTCCAGAGTGAGGGATGTTGCTTCGTTGCATACTTGTGCATGCCCAAAATATTTATAGATTTCGCGCCGATAAAAACTTTTGCCATACCAGTGCAGAGGCAAACACTACTTGATTATCGCTCAGGCTTTAGACAGTTGTCATGTAGTGTTGCGACTTTCCCTATTGACTCACTTCGAAGGAAACAAGATCTACAGCCCGTACTTGTGAAAAAAAAAAAAAAAAAACCTCCGAACCACAGGGGCTTCCAGCCTGTTCCTTCGTACGCAGTATGCCAAATTTAATCTGAGCACACTAGATATCCGAGGAATTTCTTTTGTGCTCCTTTGTTCTCACTGGTAAAAGGTGGTAAAAACAAAGCTAAATACTAGATGGTGTCTGCGAAAATTTTAAAACCGCAATAGCACCAGCTTTGTTTGTAGGTTTTGCACATATTTAGTGACTATTTATAAGTACGGGGTGCAAATAAATATTAATTCAACAACATCACCTATTAACGCTATACATAGTGTGGTCTGACTGAGTAGGCGAATATATTTCTGAGTTCTTAAGCAAGGAGCTCACTCATCTGCGTTCCAAATGTGAAGCCTCCACTGACAGCCTAGCGTTCCTTTCGAGCTCTAAACTCCCAAATTAGCAGCATGCTGCGATCACACGAGGTTCACATTAGCAACACAAGCTTCGTCTAGTAAGAGCAAAGCCCCCGTTTTCTTTGAGGCGCATAAGCTAAACTTTATACTTATTCTAAATACTTCACTCCTTTTGTAGGGAAAACTACACTAGGCTAGCAGAAGCGCATTTCGCGGTGCCTGGCATAGGTCACTACAGTGCATGCGCCGTTCCCATGGCAACCATGGTGCCGCTCGGACTGTCAGTCATAAGAAAAGACATGAAGTAAATAAAATTGAGCTTTCGAACCCTGGCCGCCGGCGCGCAAGGCGGAGGCGCTGCCACTCTGCCACGACACTTCGGCGTTTTAAGCTGAATAAAAGCGCATCTAGTGAATGCACAGTTCTTAAAAACATATCTTCAAGATATGTACTAAGGCCTACATGAGTAATTATGAGCATGTTTATAACAGATTCCCAATCAAGCGAGTACCAAATTTCCGCCGTTTCCGGTAAATTTCCTCCATGCTTGCCGTGTAGTAGAAGAGCCATCATTCGGCACCCACTAAAACGCCTCTCGTAATTCACGGCGCCGGCCCAGCAGATGGCGCAGGTGGCGGACCGCACACAGCTTCTGAGCCGCGTGAAAACAAAGCCAGAAAGGCTAAGCGGGCGCCCGAGATATCCGGAGAACGAGAGGAACGTCTCGCAAAGAAAGGCCACCAAGCTGCTGAACGACGACAGCGTGTCGCTACCGAAATGTCAGTAGACGAAACTGATTTCGCAACGTATATCCTGGCCTAGCTGAGCTAAGAAACTGCCAATTGTTTTTTTTTTGCTTCATTCTGTGGTTCCTGGTGATGTGGTCCATTCGGCGCATGCAGCAAGCGCAGGAATAGCAAGCTTTAGCGAGCTTGGCAACAGACAGCCGAAAATACTGTAATAACTCAGTTTTGTACCAAACAGGCACACCAAAAATAGTTGCAAGTATATCATGAGAAGAATCATCATCATGACCAGCTTGACTACGTCCACTGCAGGGAAAGGCCTCTCCCATGTTATTAACCTTCTCCTTTGACAGCTGCGGCCCCCGTATGCCCGCAAACTTAATCTAGTCCGCGCACCTAATTTTCCGCCGCCCCTGCCCTGAATGAGAAGAATACATTTTTATTTATATTTATAGTCCTGGCGACCTTTCTACTGTGGAGACTTCAATTCAAAACAGAGGTCATAAACCACAGTGACGAGTGACATACCGTGGCTTTTGAATCTGAAACATTTTCCAAGTGCGCCTTGCGACAACCTCCTTCCTGTCAGATGCACGAGCGAATGTCTGGGGTTTTGACTGACAAGTTGCTGTCTCGAAGAGCACTGCTTCTCATACTATGCCTCTTTGCCACTAAGAGCACGTCATTCTAGAGAGAGATTCATGGAAGTAAGCTCTACTGCAGACTGTTTTGACAAGACTGGTACCCTTTATCAAACTCACGCAGGAGGGGATGTTTACAGGCGTACCCACCTGATGGTTTACAGCTTAAGGGCTATTTCGGTAGTGGACTCCTTCAAAACAAGATAGCGGCAGATGAGAGATGTATAAGGTGCAGGGCACAGTGGGAAGACATAGTTGTTGAAGTGTGCATTTTGCTAACTTTAGCAGTCTGCGCAGGAAGGTTTTGTAGGACGCACGAGACCATAGGCAGCACGTGGAAGTGTAAAGATTGAATGTTTAAAGTTCAGTTCCGATGCTTGTTGAAACTTGTACATGGACAATTTTTTACTGCTCATGGCCCCAAAAAGAACAAAAAACCACGTTTTTGCCACGAGTTTCTTTTTTCTTTTTACAACGAACATCACGCGCCTGCAAGCCAAAAGTCATTGAATAGGCTCTGTTCGCTGAAGCCATACCTGAGGATTTATACCGGCCTGACTTGACCCAAAAACGAACTCAATAGCCGGATGTTGTGATGAAAATCGTTGAGCACGTCTGAGTGAAGCATAGGCAAAGCCGCATGTGTGAAGAAAAGCTGAATTATTCGTTAGACATTCTACACGTTGGAAAGCAACCCGAATCTACATGCTGAAAGAGTATCCTGTATTGTGTCAGCAGTGCACGCATATGAAATTTTTTGTACCCTGAGGGAGCGAGTGACTGGGCTATTGTACCCTGAGTGAGCGAGTGGCTGGGATATTCAATGGCAACGACAACAACGTAACCTTACAAGAACTGTTCATGAAGGCTGCAAGTCCCCATACTACTTTATAGAGAATTGTTTATAGTTGGGTACATAAGCCTCAGTTAGGAAATTCGCACAACTTGGAGGGCACATCAAAGGAAGACCCGCCGAAAATGCCTTGTTCTTGAAACAAGAGGCAGTGATCGTATATCATAGGAACGAAGCTACTTCGGCGCAAAATTTCGGCTATAATACATTTTTACATGCAAAATCAGTTGAGCTTAATTCTAGGCTACGCCTAAACTATCCACGGTAGGAACGTGCGCGTGTTGAGCCTTCTTTCGTTTCTATAAATGCACATCAAGCGTTGTGAGTGAACTGGGATTTATGCACTCGTTTCACTGCGCGTCTTACATGCCGTCACCCACAACGGCGGCCAAGTGAGCAGCAGGCCAGGGCCATGTTACCACCGGCCGACCTCTCCACCTTTCCCTCATTAAAATTCCTTTCTCTCTCTATTAAATTAAAGGAATACTTTGTTACACCGGTCAAGCTTCCTTCCAGGCCGAGAGCAATTCTGAGAGCACTTCTGAAGAATGTAAACTTGCTCTACTGTTCCGATATCCAAGTAAAGAGCCCTTTGCGTGGTGAATCCGCTGCGAATCGGAGCTGATCCTGGCAGTGATTTATAGGCTGTGAAGAGCATGTTGGGCTTCGCTCTCTTAAATAAATCCCTTTCTCTGTGCGCGACACTATCACCGGGATACCAGCCGTTCTTTGCTTTCGATGACTAACCAATCTGAGGCCCTCATCATCCACGACGGCCATATCGGCCACTAACTCGTCACAGTCTGCAATCGTTGATTCGTCCCCACTGCCCTATGATGCCTCACTGTACTGGTGATCATCCCCGTGGTCTGGCTGATCTCCGCCCTGTGAAGCCACCTCCATGGCCGCCTCTCAACGCTGGCCTCCTTCGGTTGGCGTGGTCCCTTTAGCAATGTTGGCGCCGGAGCACCCGAACCCTTCCCATGGGGAGAGTAGCGCCTTGAAGATGCGGCAGTCTTGAAGGAAATCAATAAAATTTGTTAAAATTAAGTAAAATTAGGCAAAAAACAGAGCTTAGGCGACAACAGCTCGAACAATGTCTTCTTCGTCTTCTCCCTCACCAACTTCTTGTCCTTAGGTCGACACATTTAGAAAACTGGCAAAGGGAAAAGTCGAGGTTAACGGCATAGCGTTTGGGGGCAATTCGAACAGAAAGCACTTCGGTGCACAGCTTGCGCTTCTAATTGCACCGACGGTCTCAGACGGTGGGCTGTCCTTCATCAGCCTAAGATGATTTCTGAGCAGAAAGATCCGCGTATTCAAAGGACTGTATCAAGACGGAAGGGGCTAGTCTCTTCTTTGAAGAAACAAACGCATCACGAAATAGACAAACAGAGCAAAAGACAAGAGTGCTCTTGTCAATTAAGGGGAAAAGGGGAGGATTGCGAAGCACGGAGACGGAAAAAAAAGGAGGCGCATGTAAGAGGGACGCAGCGGAGGTGGAGAGCGGTGAGTTGTCTCCGGGAAAACGGCAGCAAGAAATAGCAATGGGGGAGGATGCCTTCGCCGGGAGCCAGAGGTTCGAAAACAAAGATAGAAAATACAGTAGAAAGAGAAACACAACAAGAAAATAACAATAAAAAAGAAGCTAACCACAACGCGCATATGCACATCAAAGCACGACGGTCACCCCCCCCCCCCCCCCCTCCCAAAGGTGCAGTTGCTGAAGTCCGTTGAGGTGCAAGTTACGGCGTTTTCGGGACCGCGTAGTTTCACGGGTCCAAAAACTCTGGGACTGCGACGGAGTTCTTACTGGCATCTTTCCCTATATGAGGGACCCATACGAGATTAGAGAAGTTCTGTGTTTCCAAGAAGAGATTAGCTGAGTCGGCCAGCCCATCGAGTGTCTTCCATTTCCGTTCTTTCAAGAAGACAACGAGCTTCGGATGGCAGCATCGGCGGAACTGCTCAGTAATCACATGGTCGCGCAGGCCTTCGAATGTCTTCGGAACATTCGCCACCTGGTCTAAATAACCAATGGTCTAAATAACCAAAGAGCCTGGCTGCTAGCTGTTCCTTTGTCTTGCGTCCCTCGGCTCGAGCCCTCCGAAATTGGTCGTTGTAACCCTGAACAGTAAACCTAAATCACTGCAAGAGTGCTTCCTTTACTTTTTGATAATCGAACGGCTCGGCGGCAGTCATTCGGCCAGTGACAGTTAAGGCCTCACTTTGAGGCACATGCTCACGGGCAAGAACGGGCAGCTTCGTCGGCCTGGTGATTGCCATGTATGCCGCAGTGGCCCGGCAGCCACCGGAAAATCATGTGATATCCTTTCAATGTGGCGTGATGGTACAGCTTGCGGATTTCTGCAACGAGTTGTTCGTGTGACCCCCGGCGTAGTGCAGCTTGCAGGCCTTGAAGGGCTGCTTTAGAGTCGGTGAAAACTGTCCAGTCATCTGCAGATTCCTAACTGATGGATATAACTGCAGCCCGTAGGGCAGCTAGTTCTGCACCAGTTGAAGAGGTGAGATAGGTAGTCCTCACCTTCATTAAAATAGACCTGGACGGTATCACCACAGACCCAGCAGAACTTGTTGAAGTCACTGAGCCGTCTGTGTAGGCATGTATGCGCTGTTTATGGTTAAATTGCAGATGATGCACTGTCATTTGTTTGAGAGCAGGCAATGAGAAATCAGATTTCTTAGGGCTAACGAAAAGGGTTCAGCTTAAGTTAAGGACAACGCAGCGAGCTATGGAAAGAAAACTGATAGGTGTAACGTTAAGAGGCCGGAAGTGGTCAGAGTGGGTGAGGGAACAAACGCGGGTTAATGGCATCCTGTTCGAAATCAAGAGGAAGAAAAGGGCTTGGCAGAGCATGTAATCAGAAGGCGAGATAACCGATGGTCCTAATGTGTAACGGAGTGGATTCCACCAGAAGACAAGCGTAGCAGGGGGCGGCAGAAAATTAGGTGGGCAGATGAGATTAAGAAGATTGCAGGGATATAATCTCCACAGCTGGCACAGGAGAGGATTAATTTTATATACGAGAGAGAGGCCTTTGCCTGTAGTGGGCGTAGTCAGGCAGATGATGATGATAAAGGACCCTAAGTGTCCACTGTGACTAGTGCTACTGCACTATATTCCGTGCTTAGCCATGTTAGGACATCTGCAATATTTTTTTTTAGAAATTCCAACGTGGGCACGCATAACAAAGCAGGTGAATCATGTAATCCAGTAGGCGGGATAACTAAACTGTAAGCGATAACTTTTTACTAAAACAGGCACCTGGCTGAAATCAAAGATATGCCACTTACCATGAGTAAGAGCCGCTTTTGTTTCTAAAATTGATAAAACACGATTACCTTCGCCCTCACGGCTCAGAAAATTTTCGACATTTCGCCTGCATTTAGAAAATCGCGCGCCGGTTCTTTGGGCACAACGACGTGCACCGAAACAGGTTACTGCACGGTGGAAATGTCACATGACCGTCTCTGTACCGCATGCGCTACCAGCGCTGCGGTGCTTGAGCTGCTCACTGCTCCTGCCAAGCCGAGGACGAGACAGACAAAGAGAATAGTTTCTTTGATAACTTCGTTTTACTTGCCGAAGATGAATTAAGCTTGTTGCACAAGTGCCTCTTAACTCTAAAACTGATCCGATGCCAACCAGGGACTCCAGGAGTGTGAGGGTAGGTAATGAAAGCGTAGCGGGTTGTATGGCGACTGGGTACGTGTAAATGCAATGCTCTATATTTGCGTAAGGTCCAGAGCAGTTAGGGCAGGCTGGAATATACCTCGGAGACGAGGTAGGTAGGATCGGGTAGGGGTGTACAATATGTTTATTGCAGTCCATGCAGAGTGAATTTGTTGATAGAGCTGGGTGGAGAGGAAAGGCCAGGGATTGTAGGTGCCTGATGAGCGATGTCGCGGGCGAGCTGATGAACCCGCCCGTTTCCTTCTATTCCAGCCTGGCCATGAATCCACCGGAGCATGACAGTGCGAGGTGGCAGGTGCTCTAGCGCGGGCTACCGACCGTCTCTAATGGTCTTGTTGAATATGCGCCGCGAAGTAGATTTCACTGATGGGCTTCGTTTTGCGCACACTCCCCTCTGCTGTCCCGGTTATTTCTGCGCCATGCATTTACTAATGTATTAAAAACGTGTTAAAATGAGACCACTGTTCCTTCTTAATACCATTGCACCTACAGCGAAAATATTGTGAGGACTTCATGAAGACTGAACCTTTTCATTTTCAACATTTCAGGAAAAAAGAATTTGACACCGAGATTGAAGCTACCTATCCAAAGGCTCAAAAGACATTTCACACCACAGATTTGATGCTCCGTGATAAGCTCCCCAACAGAAGTCGGGACTCGGTTGAATAACAATCCTGGCAAAGAGAAACAAAGATTATAAATCAATTTCTGAATGTCGTCTTCGCCGCTGAGAACGTTGCCTCCCAGAAGCGAAAAGTATAAACAAGTATGGAGACCAATATAAAGGTCTCTACATGTTATTCATCGTCTGCGCGACGACAGCAGGGGCAGAAATCCTCTCCTGTGAGAAGTAAACAGAAAATGCTATAGTTTTCCACGCCAGTCACTCAACTCTACCTTTCCACGTTTAGGGAGGTCACGTCAACTGCCCACTGATCGAATATAGTCTCAAACAGCCAATTTCACTGAGTTTAAAAGGAACAGTGAGGAGGAATTGAACTTAGCTTTTATAGGCAGCGTTCTAATCTCACAGTGCCTACTGTCACCGGAAATGGATCTGTTCTCGCCTAGAAAATTAAAAAAAACGAAGCACAGGTGTTGTCGTAACACGCCAATTACTCAAGTGAAATGCCAGCGTGGGCAGCAGTTTTAGGACTGAGATCCCAGAAGCTTAGCTACATTGCCATACACTGCAAAACGGTGGCAACCAGATGTTTTCGGTCTGGATGTCACAAGTGTGAATCTACGCTGCCGAAACTGTTTTTTAAGCTTAAAGTTCTCAGCCATAAATGCGTCTTTGGCTGCTGGACAACTGACGACTATTGTGAACGACACAGAGGATTGATTTTTACTCGTAGCAGCAACGGGATAGAATTATTTGCCCGGTGCTTTTAAGCAGCTCTGCATGCCAGCAAGCATGTTTTCGTTGCGGCACTTGTCCACACTGCAGGGTTTTCAAATGATGAGACGCTAATGTTTTAAAGACATTATCAGAGAGGAGTTGATAAACTGCGTAGGTAACTTTTCGAAGGCACTCAATGATTTTCGAAGCTGATGAAATGGAAATCTGTGCTCAAGGTAATGTATTCAAACGCTTGCTGTTCACAGCACTAATCTATGTCTAAGGCGCTGCAATAGCAATTGAATGGGTTAAAAGCCAGCATGCGAGGCGAGGAAGACACAGTAAATGATTTATCAAACTGAGCGCTAGGTCATTTCTTATGCAACGTACGCTCAAGTTAAAAGCTCGGAAGTTCAAGAAGAATGAGCATTAAGAACTACAAAAAATTTACAATTCATCATCATCATCAGCCTATGTCCATTGCATGGCAAAGACCTCTCACATGTCTCTCCAATTAACCCTGTCCTTCGGTAGTTGCGGCCACCGTATCCACGCAAACTTGTTAATCTCATCCGCCCACCTAACCTTCGGCCGCCCCCTCCTAAGCTTGCTTTCTCTTGGAATCCACTCCGTTACCCTTAAGGGCCAGCGGTTATCTTGCCCGCTTTTATTATACGCAGTGCCCAAGCAACATTTTTTCCTCTTGATTTCGACTAGGATGTCATTAACCCGCGTTTGTTCCCTCACCCACTACACCCGCTTCCGATCTCTTACGTTGCACCTATCATTATTCTTTCCATAGCTCGCTGCGTTGTCCATAACTTAAGCTAAACCTTCTTTGTTAGCCGCCCCGTTTCTGCCTGATAGGTGAGTACCGGTAAGATACAGCTGTTGTGCACTTTTCTCTTGACAGATATTGGTAAACCGCCATTCATGATCTGAGAGAACCTGCCATATGCGCTCCAGCCCATTCTTATCCTTCAGCTATTTTCCTCTCATGATCGGGTTCAGCAGTCACTACCTGCCCAAAGTAGACATATTCCCTTACTACTTCCAGCCCCACGCTGCCAATTGAGAACTGCTGTTCCCTTGCTAGACTGTTGAACATAACTTTGGTTTTCAGCATGTTAATTTCAGACTTATCGTACTACTCTGCCTGTCTCACTCATTGATCGTGCTTTGCAGTTAATGTACTGAGTGACCACTAAGGCGACCCATTAAAGCTGAAAAATAAGAAAGGCACCTTGCCTCACAGACAACGCTGTTCCTTGTCGGAACGAATTCCTTACTGCCAATGCTATGAAGCCATTGCTCGCCTGGAAGCCATCGCGCTTTCCATGTGGGATCATAAAAATGGCGATGCCATCTTCACACCTCTTACTGCAGTTAAATGTACCACAGCCCGGCATAACGTGAGCGAACAGCACAGAAAACAATGCGTGCTACGTCCGCTGCGCCTAGGCAGGGAGAAAAATGGCGCGAACGGAAAAGAGAGTGAGAGTGGCGAACAAGAAAAATCACAAGCAAAAACAGAAGCTGTGCGCGTTTCCATGAGCAATGGCAGGGAGACCAATCGGCGTGAAGCAAAACCCGGCGTGCAGCCAATGCCTGCGGCCAATGCAATGCACAGATGGGGAGGAAGGGAGGAGGTTGCGCGGCGGCGCCGAAGTTATAGGCCGGTGACACTTTCAAATTATCAAATAACTTTGGTAGCGACGAGACGCGCGCGGCATCTCTCGTGAGGCGACAGTACTGCGCTAGGTTTCTTGGTTTTATCGCTGCCGCGACGCCCACTGGCTGCTCCTTGTGACGTGGTAAGTTTGAAATTGTCGACGCTGGCCCGCGCTTCTCATCGTTTCCGCTGGGCGCTTCCAGCAGCATGTTGGATTTTAGCGATGCGTTGCAAAAGTCGCGTGCGCTAGGAAAGGGTGTTCGTGGCTAAGCTTTTGGGTATAGATCGCGGCAGAAACTGAAAGCCCTTCTTTCCGCGGTTTCACACTGCGAAATCGGAGAAACACGACGTGCTGCTTGAACCCTCGTAGTTCAGATGGGTTCGGTTTGGTTAATGAGGGTTTAACGTCCCAAAGCGACTCAGGCTATGAGGGACGCCGTAGTGAAGGGCCCCGGAAATTTCGACCACCTGGAGTTCTTTAACGCACGCTGACATCGCACGGTACACGGACCTCTAGAATTTCGCCCCCATCGAAATTCGAGCGCCGCGTCCGGGATCGAACCTGCATCTTCCGGGTCGCCAGACGAACACGATAACCACTGAGCTATCACGCTGGCTTCATCATTTCGGTAAATACGCATGGCAAATTCTAAGTGGCTTCATCAAACATTGTAACTAAGACCCATAATCCGTGCAGCAGTCAACACTAAATCCAATACTAGTACTGGCCTCTGTGGGGCAATAATGATACAGCCAATACTGATCTCTGTTTGGCATTCCTTTTACATTATTTGTCACAGAAGACTTCGACGAATTGTGCCACATGTCCGCATTGACTCGCTATGAGTTGTTGACAATGCCACCCCCGTAAAATTCTCATTCAGTGCGCATTACACAGGGATCCAAAAATGAGAATATTGCTGCATTTATTCTTCCACTCGCTACTGAACAAGCGCTTCAAAATACCCTGCATGAAGCCTGCTACGTAAGCCGTTACCCAAACGGGCACAAGCTATGCAAAACCTACCAGGCATAAGCGAACCAATTCACCACAGTTTTGCGCCCATAACTTGGAAGCACAAAGACAGAACAGCATACTCATACATCAGCGCGCGCTGTTAGAAACAAGCGGTTTGCATTGCTTCCATGCCGCGCTCATTATTCAGAAAAACTGAAACAGCACAGAGTGGCTGCAGCTGCGCCGTTTCAAAAGCAGTCGCGAGCTTTAGACAATATAGGATTACTGTAGCAATGAAATACCGTATCAAACTCACTTGGTTTCTCCTTCAAGTGCAGCCCGAAGAGCGCAGTACAGAGGGGATTCTTGCATGAGGTTCTTTAACCTAACGCTGCTAGAAAAATCAGCGAAAGCAACGAATGCGCTCAAAGTAGCAACTATTTCAATGAAACAACTAACGCCTTCATCAACAGGCGCTGCCACAATAACACAGCGCGAGTTGAATTGCCTTTGTGGCGCAAATAAGCGCCGAGTTACATAGACATTTTCGTAATGTCGCACTCTCAGATCAGAAACGCATACTCTGCCTCTCGCACAAAAGCTACTAGACAAATTTGTGCACGCGCGAGCGGGGTTAATGAATGAGCCTCTCGGAACGAAATGTAAGCCATCTCTTGTCGAGGCGACATTTACTCAGCTTTCAAAATGAAGTTCCTGCAGGCCAGTTGCGGCGGCCAACGGCTTGGGTAACAGGGATGGACGAATCCTTACGTGGTCGACGAAAGGGAAGATGGGATGCAGCTCGTAGATTCTTTGCGGTGTTTGTGCACGCTGGCCACTCGAGCCAGCAGCGATTTTTATTCAGCCATCACACTATAAGCATTCCTCCAACGCCACGTGAATACAACCTTGACAAACTTCTCGTGCTACAGCCTATAGCGTTACAAAACATCTTTGCTGAAACGTCGCTGTCCACGACGCGTGCCGAGCGAGCGTCCACACGTAACAAGCAAAGCACACCTCTCAAAGAACAGCACTCCATGTTCCGGACAGCCGATAACACAAAGAATAAAAATGGCCTGGCTTAGCTTATGGTTAAGCCTAGGATGCGAAGCATACCGCCGGCGGAGGCTGCGCGTCCGCAAGCGAGCGCACGAGTTGAGCCCCAGCTTTCACAGCTGTTGTGACGTCAGCGCTCCTAGCGGAAGGAGCGGGAGTTAGGCCGCCGGTGGAGGCTGCGCGTCCACAAGCGAGCGCACGAGTTGAGCCCCAGCTTTCACAGCGGTTGTGACGTCATATCACGTGGTGCGCCGATGTAGGTCACGTGGTAGCTACGCGGCCGCGCGCGGCGCAGCAAGGAAGAGCTCGGTTGTGCGGCTAGTATGCTTCGCATAAAAATAAATGCAATCCACCCCAGAACCTGAGTGCGAGGAGGTGCCAAGTAAGTAGAGCTCACACGCCGCTACCTACGCATAGTTCCAATTCGGCCTTCGTTCTCGGGCTAAGCGATATTTCTGGCCGCGCATCTACCTTGCAACACTAAAAAGCTAGTAGACAGCTTGCGAGCAGTAGCTTATCATCAAGGGTTTCGCACCGACTGCCTCACCGCGCGTTACGAAAGATAGCGGCACAGACATAAGCAGCATTAGTCGAGAACCCAATGGCTTCACATGCTTGTAATGCCGCTTACAAACGAGGATAGGAAGCTTGTCGCTGCGCCCATAATCTGTCCTGCACACACAGCTCTGCTTAGAGTGCTTTAGGAGACCAAGTGAATAAAAAATAATCGTATAGATATACTGTAAGAGGAGGATTAAGTTGGATTTCGATGAAAACGTAATCCGCGAGAAAACACGCCGAAGGCACCGACACATCCGAGCACACCACAGCACACAGTTGTTTGCAGCCCGAATGATTTCCGCCACATCGCGTTAAAATGGGGAAAACGTGAAACAGAAACCCATTTCAGGGTCGTCTCTTTAGCGCTCGCACTCTTGCCGTGTGTGGCTTGATGTGACATCCAAGACCACAGTGGACAATTGGTTTATAAGCTTTAATTCTCCACTCGCGGTTTAAAAACCTCATTTTTTTTTTTGCGGAAACCAATCCGAAACCGTACTGCTTGTCCATACGTGCCCTACCTCCCACTGAACAGTATATGGCGCACTTTTCGAATAATTATAATGTTGCATAGCAGAACGTGTTTTTTTGCGTGTTTTCGGGTTTATAAAACCGGTATGGGCTACATCAGCATGTCATCTGCTCCGAAGCAGCGGGTGTTTGGGGAGCAACGAAAAAATACTGGCTTTGGGACTGTTTCGTCCATAGACCGTCCATAGTCAAAACGAAATTTAAAGGGGGATAGACATTAGTGTATAGATATTCTATAGACCGTCTATGAACAAATAGAAATTAAGACAGTTGCAGACTTTAGTCTAAAGATAATCTATAGACTGTCTCTAGACAAAAGGAAATTAAGGCGGTTATAGACTTTAGTCTCTAAACAGTCTATAGACCCCCTATAGACAAAAGTAAATGAAGGCGGTTATAGACTTTAGTCTATAGATAGTCTGTAGACCGTCTATAGACAAAAATATAGTAGATATAGATGTCATGGTATAGCTGGTCTATGTAATTTGTATAGGCAAAATGAAAGTGTAAAGAATGGCTACAGAGTTTATGAAAAGCCCGTAAAAAGTCTATAGACCATTTTTATAAGGGTAGGGAGCCACAATCCCAGCTTATGCCACAAAAATGACTTGGCCTCACAGCCCAATGACCCAATAAAAGTTGAAACCCAACGAAATTGAGAGCCGTGCCTGATACCTTAAAAAAATGTTCAGTCAAATGTAATTCCTCAAGTACAGCCTTTTTGTCAGAACAAAAGAGGGTGACATCATCAGCATAGGCCAAAATCTTAATTTCACATTCTTCCAGGGAGAAACCACGGATAGTTGCGCGAGTAATAATACAGAGGCAAAGGGGTTCACGGTATAGGGACCCTGCGCTGTCCAGGGGTCGCGCCTAAATCTGACGTCCAGCGCAATCTGGTTTTAAAATGAGTAGTCACATAGTAGGACGGAGCAGACGATGTTGTTGGAGCGGGTCTGGCCTGATCGCTGGCTCGTCAACTTTGTGTTGCGTTCGTAGGCTTTCTGACTCAGGTTAGCTGTTCCGAAGAGCATGAGCTCTTCGAGATTAGCTTAGCAGCACTGCTTGATCTCCACAGTTGCCTGGCAACGTCGGTACCTGCTACGCTTCCGCAGCACTGCGGCAAACAACACCGTTGCTGGTTCACTACGGGGTTTGATGTAAGACTCCTTTTGATTTTTTTTTATCTCTGGTTTGCCCGAGAACGGCGGAAGCTTTTGCATAGGAGATTATGTGTATGCCGGTAAGGGAATATCTGGAAATTTCATGTTAAGGAAATGTCATGTTAATATCTGGAGTCAACATTCTAACGGACTTCCGCGAACTACACGCGCTAGTAGCTTGGTTTGGAGAAGTTGGTAGCAGATTTTTGAAAACACAGCGCAAAAGAGACGCAGTCTACACAGATTTAGAAGGGACAGGCGCTATGCACAGTAAATTTGTTCAACATTTGTTTTCATGTTTCTGTGCATTGCCACCAGGTCAATATGTGCCCCCTTTAGTTGCGCCTTGCTCATCGGAATTTAAAACGCATGTAATGATTGTGACAGTAAACCATTGGAGACATACCTGGACGTGAAAAAAATGTGTCTCCTTGCCGTGCAATACATGCGTACTAGCTTACGATTGTGTACGACTACCATTACATGGGTTTCATGAAGGTTACCCCTCTTCATGCTTTCTAGATTAATTAATAAAGCATGCCTGGGTTCCGCAGGTGCATCATATAAAAGGTGTTTCACCTAAGACTTTACACAATTTTTAAAATTAGGCTTCTTGAGTTAGAAGTTCGCTTTTTTCGACGTAGCATTCGGCGGTATAGTTAATCAGAATTCAGCTAAGACGTGCTACCTAGCAGGCTGGTTATATAATACTGAATAGTTAACTTCTCAACTACTACTGCTAGGTTCATTAATTATCGAGAGGTGTGTAGCCCATCGTAAGTAATAATCAGTTTCTACAATTTTTAAAGCGCTGGTACCCTCTGGCTACATCGCGCCAAGATACATGCGCTTTAGAGAAGCTTGCGGGGAAAGCAACCTTCTAGTGCACGTAACTCGCCGAAAAAGCCAAAATTTGCTGGGCCGCAAAGCCGAGGGTAACCACATTTTCGAAATTGTAAAACCAGGTATGGACATTGCTTACGGTGGGATACACGTCTCCCAGTAATTAATAAAACTAACAGTAATAGTTAGAAAATTAATAGTTGAGTATTAGTTAACCAGCATGCTAGTTAGCAAGCCTTAGCTCTATTCAGATGAACTACACCTTTGACAATGCTATGCCGAAAAAAGCGTTCTTCTAACTCCAAAAGCGTATTTTTAAAAAGTGCTTAGAGTCTGAGGTGAAACCCTCTGTATAATAAATTTGCTCAGTACGAACTGACGGGCTAGTTGGTTACACATGTCAAAATTTCCGGGCGCACAAGAACGAAACGAAGACTGACAGAAAAGACACACACCACTAAGCGTCGTTTTGGCGCTTTGTGGTGTCTGTTCTTTCTGTCAGTCTTTGTTTCGTTCTCGTGCGCCCGGAAATTTTGAGACAATGTATAAACTCCGAGAATGTAAGGACGCATACTGGACGGCAGAAGCGACTGAATTAAACACTACGTGCAATAGGCTCACTGGTAAGTGGTCACTGCCTTGGTAGCAAAGCAATTTCCCTAAATGCACACGCGAAGGCACAATCATCCCCTCTGTACCCAAACACACATTTTGCTTTCCTCCCAATAATTTAGTGATAGAGTTGAATTAAAACGGTTTGTATTTTCTCGCATGCGCAATTTGTCGGCGTTGATGAGGCGTCCGTGACGAGAAAAAAACTTTCTTCTTGCCGCATTGACGGCATCCCTCGATATTGCGCGGCAATAAAAGTTTTCCATTGCAGGTTGCACTTATACAAGGTGTTTCAGGGAAGCCGGCCACTCAAAAAAAAAAAACATAGTCTTATTGTGGTGAACAGCAGCTTTTTTTAAAAAAGGAGATGAGTCATGCTAACGACAAAAGTGATTAACTAAATTCTAATAAATAACTTTGTAATTATTAGCCGTCGGGACCAGATTGAAACTTCAGATATCTAGCCGGCAGTTAGTAATAGCCACATCAGTCTTTAGAATTTCGAAACCGCTATTCCCCTCGCCTCTGTGCCTCAACTAATTTGGGCCATTTCTCGCGCCATTCGAAAACCATGCGCTGTTGGGAGGGACTAAAGCAACTTCAGTCAACTTCCGACACTCTGTGAGGCACGTACCACGCTACAGACTCAGCCTCATCCGTGCTGGATGCTCTCCGCTCCCCTCCACTTCGCTGCTCTAGCGCGAGTGGAGCAGATAACGTCATGTTGTGCGTGAGTCGTGCAGTATCGTGACGTGCGAGAAATGGTCCTGAAAATGGCCCAAATTAGTCGAGCCACACCGGCGAGGATGTATACAAGCCTCTGATGGCAATCAACGTCTACCTGTAACGGTTAAAAAGTAACTTTAGGAAGTTAGTTAATCGCTTTACTAGTCAACATGATTCCGCTTTTTTTTTATGCCCGCCAAGACTGGTATTACTATGCCGCAAAGGGCTTCTTTTTTATCTAAAGAACCCTATTTTGAAAAGTGGCTGCCGGCTTCCTGAAGCACATGAAATATAATACTGAAAATATTTTCCGACGAGAGTACCTGTTCAAACTGCTGGTCTCAGCACCCCGCCTCCCTCTTTTTTCTCGCAGTGTACATAACTCGACGTCTAAAGCTAACAATGTTCGGGTTCTGATGGTGCCTTAATTGCATTCCAGAAGTGAAGGAGTAAATGAATTTATTTTCACATAAAAAATGCGCCGGAAAACGGTGGCTGAAGAAGAGAAAACGTCTTTTTTTTTCGAAGTTGCGGAGCTCCAACCAACCATAAGCACTGCCCTACGATACATTTTTATGTGAATACCAAATGTTGTTTGAAGTATGGAGGTATTTGACCAAAAACACCTCGGCTCCGCAGAGCTGCATGCGGCTTGGTTGACAATATACGTACAATTTTTTTGAACTGATTGTTGTCGCTCACGTTCGTGCATCGAAGAACACTGTAAACATTTTTTTTTCTGATTACACAACCGATACCTGTGGTCAGTATATAAACTAAGTGCGGAGGGAGTTCACAATGATAGCCGCCACCACTTCGCTCCTTCGGTGTAGCTTAGAAGTGCGTTTATTGTGAACTTAATAGAATTAGCATCGCCCAGGTTGCAGCTCCCCAAGGCAAGACGATGAAAATTGAGCCTTGGCGGTCTTGTTAACACGTCGGAGGAGTTGGTCAAAATATTTACGGCATGCTTCGCCAGGACCCTTCTTCCTTATTGCGTTCTCACTGACTCGGAGTTCCCGGTGAGCTGGGGTGCCTAAATGGGCGAGAGAGGAGAAAACAAGTCGTTCAGATAAACTGTTAGTCTTCCGTTCCTAGTGTGGGTTATAGTTATAGGTCGTTATATCAACGTTATGATAATAGTCACATTAGAATACAGCAGAAGACACTTTCCGATGTGAATTCTTCTGTAAGGCGGTTTTTTAAGGATAAGGCAATTTTATCGCACCAGATAGCACGTGTTGACTACCTTGCCGCGTTGAGACTTTTGGTTTCAGCGCGTTAGTAAGACTGTAGGCCTCTGTGCTCTGTGCCGGGGCGTGTTGAGAAAGGTGCATGGGTGCGGTGAAGAAGCCCATGTTGTAGTACTAGCAGTAGCAGTGACACCTGCATTTCTTGCTGCACTATACACTTAGGATGTTCCGTCTACATCCACATGAAAATGTGCCATACGGTGACTTTCACTTGCTCGTAGCGCCTGTATGGTTCACAAAATTACTGATGCACATCTCCATCTGGTTTAGGAATCGTTAAGCGCATACAGCAGCGAACGAAATGCTTTGATCCCCAGATTCTTATTTCTTGCTTGTTGTTCATTTCAGATCATAATTTTTATAACAGGTCCAATTGTGACGCCTTCGAAGAAAGTACTAAATTACGTTGTCCAATGTTTGGCGTTGCGTAAATTTAGCTCAGAAATATATTTCCAGTTTTGTCTTAATACTGAGCACCGGATCAAAGCAGGATGCCTTTTTGGCGTATTGGTGAGACTAAAGAGCTTATAGGTGGGATGGTCCGAAGGGAGATTGTAAATTATTTTCACTGCTTTATCTAGCAGGAAGTGGAGCTTTTGAAGATTTTTTTTGTAGTATTTCCGAATAGGAGGTGAGAGAAATATAATTGAGTCATAAATAGGAATTTAAACAATTTAAGTTTTATGCCACTCGAAAGAAGGCTACTGTGGCGCAGAAGGAGACCTGCTACGCGAGCAATCTTTAATAAAACATATGAAATCTACACATTTGTTCCAAAGAAGTTTTTCGGCAAACCGGTAACCGAAGGTTTTGAAAGCTGGCAAGGCTTCAATTTGATGAGAAGCATAGATGACAAGGCGATCAAGGCTAAAAATTTTACACTTAGGACGAAACAAACGTACCTTTTGTTTTAGAGGAATTACTCAATAATCCATCTCAATTTCATGAGTGCTCAAGATTCGACCGTGTTTGGTTTGCTTCTTCGACGAGTTCAGTAGGGTCACTACTCAAAAAATATGGTGGGGTCGTTTGCCCACATGGCGAAAAATGCATTC
The DNA here is from genome assembly GCF_055824585.1 of Amblyomma mixtum. Lineage (NCBI taxonomy): Eukaryota > Metazoa > Arthropoda > Arachnida > Ixodida > Ixodidae > Amblyomma > Amblyomma mixtum. The sequence goes on along the minus strand of NC_143019.1, from coordinate 31,780,465 downwards.
TTATTTTTATTGATGTCAGAATTAATGCGTAATTAAACAAGATCGGGCCCATAATGCTACCTCCTGGTACACCACAAGAGATTTGCGATGCACATGAACTGTAGCAGTTCACATACACATACTGGGTTCGCTTAGAAAGGTGAGAACGTATGAGGTTTTGGGCATGAACTCTGATACCATATCTAGAAATTTATGAAGCAAGAATATCTTGGTGTATGCAGTCAAATGCTTTCTTAATGTCCACAAAAAGAGCTAGTACTAATTTTTTGGCCTTAAAATGACTTAAAATCAACTTTATTTGGGCCAGTAATACCGTTTCTGTTGAAAACTGTTTCTTGAAGCCATGTTGGACACTTATAATAATATTATACTTTTCAGCAAAACGTGATAACCACGTTGAAATAATCTCTTCCGGACCTTTAGAAAAAATCAGCAGCAAAGATATATGCCTGTAATTACAGATATCATTGTTATCGCCTTTTTTGAAAGCAGGGATAACTTTAGTCTTTTGCAGTGAAGCAAGGAATGTAGCCGACGGTAAACATAGATGCAATACAGGTTGCAGAATTAAGGCAACCACGTCCATTACAAATTGAATAGTTCCGTTTGAAACCGTTCGTAACACAAGATGTTGTATGTTTCGCGGCAAGGAAGAAAGAATTTACTTCTACAGTGATCACAGGCTCAAGAAAAAGGTGAAACTATTACTGAAATCTATCAAGTGAATGGGATCACAGCTGTAGTCCGTGTCACAGAATTCAAGAAAAGAGGTACAAAAATTGTTTGATAGTGCCGAATTTGTTATTTCAAGGCGGGCAATATTTATGTGGTCGAGAGCTCTCATTTCCGTTACGTGATTTAATATGCCTGTTAAAAGTTTGCAAAGTATGTCACCGTTGCCGCTGCTACGCTCAAACATACTGGCATAGTAACCGGTCTTGGCCACCCTAATATCGTGGTTTAATTTGTTGCGGCATTTCTTGTACTCCGTTAGCACATCAGAATCTCGGGTTTCCAGAAACAAACCACAAAGCGTATATTTTGTCTGTATGCGATGATGCAGAGAGCAGTTTATCCATTTTTTTTCTGATCGTATTTCTACGATAAGTTTGTTTTTTGTACGAAAAATGGGCTTTGTACAGTTATTCAAACTAGTCACGAAAATGTCATCCACAGTGCCGGCCACGGTGAAAGAAACAGAAAGTAGATTCTTCCACCGTGGTGCCGGCGTCGTTTAAAGACGTAACGTTACAGTCAAAGTCATTAACTTTATGTCTTTGTATCACGTGGTCACATTTTCAGCACCTAAAATGCAACATTGTAGTCTTCGCTTCCTATCATGTCAGCGTGTGTCGTATCTGAGGCTAAGTTACATGCTGGTTCAGCAACTGATAGTAGACATCTCTGGACAGGCTCTGTTAGGGTATTTCACGGTGCAAAAAATCATTTGAACGTGATGGAAATAAATTTTATGAAAGATGGTGCCGCAACCCTATTAAATGCTTATAGACTTGTCTATTTTGCGGCCGGAAATTATGACAACAGTGGTCCTTCCACGATTTTCTTGCTTATTAAATAGCGTATTCGTGGTTCATTGAATGAAATTGTTGATACGTACCTGATTGGAAGAGGCTGACGGTGAAAACGGCGCAATGATAGGCTCTACTTGCATATTCTAGTGCTTCTATGCCAACTGCCGTGCCGTCTGTTTTAAGAAAATAGGGCTTTAATTCGTTGAAGACCAAGCAAAGCATCCAGTGTGAACACATTCTTTTCGCCTGTCCGGAGAAACTGAGAACCCTTTCTGCTACGACACCTGTGAACGGCGACGTTTGCTGCTAGCGACAGCGACGCAAATTTACGTAAAGAAGAAATTGCGCCTATATCCACAACTGACAACCGAACCCGCGCCAGCCCGAACAGAGCAGCCTCAAAGGCCGCTGTGCGAGAGCACTAGGCTGTCACCGAATTTTCTTTATTGTCTCTTGCCGAACAGACCTCGTCTTCAACTGGAGCACACACGCGCTGTGCATTGAGCATCGTCGTCTTCAACTTCCATCTGCACGCAAACAACCCGATCAACCTTACATCGATCAGAGCAACCTGAGTCTAAAAAAAAAAACAGGGGCACTTTGTCTCCCTAAAGTGCTGCAAAGCGAAAGCCTTACCTGGCGCACTGTTTGGCATTGACTGCGAGACTGTTTGTGCTGTACTAGTGCTTTATTTGACTACACATTACAACTACACACTTTGACTACTTCTTTAGCACTACTCTCTCTCTGCTTCGATGAGTTCGTTTGTATTCATGGCTCTGTTCGTAGTAATGAGGTATGTAATGTGGTCACCCACGGACGCCTTACGCCGCCTGTCGGAGCGGACGACAACTATTTTATTAGTTGTCGTCTGCTCCAAAATGGGGCGCCAGGCATCCGTGGGTGACTTCATTACTTCGAATCCGCGAACTCTGACGGCATGACCATTTCGACCAACCGAAAAGCGTGACACTTCTGCTGACAACCTTCTGTCGACAACGATGAAATATTAAAGGCTTTCGCCTTAAAATACCGTCGCCAGACGTGCCGACGACCCTGAAACGCAAAACCATGAGCCAGCCAGGCTAAACGCACGCTTTCACACGTCTACTCGGTTTAGCAAGATTAAATCATTTATTTATTTATTTATCTATTGAAGGTCAGGCTTGAGTGGTGAAACGCCTTTTGCAGCTTTGGTAGTGAAGCAGAGCTTTCGCTCTAAAACGCCGGCCGCCGCCGATCAGGACCCTTCATATATTTAACACACGGCGTCCGTTGAGACCGGCTGACAGGCCGTAGGCGGCCAATAGCAGCGCAGAAAGCCCGCTTTTCTCGTTTGACTGCATGCGGCTGCCGCCGCCAACCTGGGCGCTACGGCCTACTAGCTACGCAGTGATTTTGGCTTGGTTTTGCGCGGTTTAGTGTTCCAATGCGACTCAAGCTATGAGGGTCACCGTAGTGGAGGGCTCCGGATAATTTCAACCACCTGGGGTACTGACATCGCACAGTAGACGGGCCTCAAGCATTTCTCCTCGATCGAAACGCTGAATCGAGCTCACGTCTTTTCGTCTTTTCGGTCAGCAGCTGAGGGCCATGGCCATCGCGGCGGCGCAGTGATTATGGCATGACAATGTTATTATAGTGAATATATAAAAGCTCTATCGTTGATTAAATGCTGCTTTTTTGAGAGAACACGGCCTAATTTTAGATCGAGGTGCCTAAGTTTCCTCCCTTTAGTCAAAGTTCTTGTAGAAAGCCGTGCCGCTGGTGTCCGAGGTCGAGCGGGCATCCCAATGTACGTGACTTCATTCATTCGAGAGCGCAAACCAATGCACGCACTCGAAATTAGTGCGGTGATGTCGAAATGAACACTTTTTTGATTCTAACAGATGGGTTTGTGCCGCTGCTCTGAAAGACCGTTTCACTCAGTGGTATTCGCCACTCATTGATCAAATAATCTTTCCGTCTAGGGATACGCGGCTTTGGGTGGGGGGGGGGGGGAGGGGGGGGGGGCGCCGCCGCTTTTTCGCTCCATGTATCTCCATCCGGTCGTCGCACCGCCGCCATGTTTTCTACCGCGCGAGCTTCGCCGAAAAAAAAAAAAAAACACGTCACATGTATCCCGCCCGGCCTTGACAGTATTCATTGCACCGACGAAGAGCAGCTGCTAGATCTAGCACATCGTTGAAATGACAACCACGCTATTCTTCCGCCCAAGTGAACAGGCGCACTTAGTGCAGTCAGCCCGTTTTATATCTTACCCAGCATCCTCCTGGGCAGGAGGTTTTAGAAGCGTCCTATTTGAACTCGGCCGGCTGCGGTGTCGGCGAGTGTACCGCAAAGGAGTTATTAGCAGACGCAGAGCAGCGCGTGGTGTTGCTTCTTGCTAGCCGAGGCTGCCTTTATCTTCCGAAATTTGCTCTTTCTAAGGTGCGAGGGTTCACTTTGAACGCAGTTACGGAAACGCGTCGGCATGGCCGACACTACGCCTGCGTCTATATTATGGCGAAAGCCTGAGTCGGCGAGTCAGTTACTGCAACGTCCGTCCCCTCTCTATCGCACTTGGCAGTGTTTTGACGGGCAGGGAAATATGTCTACGACAGGACCGGACTTCCGGCGCGAGCGAGTTTCCTAAAACAGCTTTATTCTGTAAATAATTACAGACTGAAGCTCAAAGACATTTTGCACGCTTGATGGAATAAGCGTCTCGTAAATGTGCCAAATATGCTTGGGGTTTGTCAATTAGACGAGGAGCTTTTGAGCCTCAAGAATGGGTAATCTGTGCCATTTTTGTCCCTTTTAGAGCGCCCGATCTAAACAACTGCCCACTTGAGCAAAAACCGCTTGGCATGTTCTGAGATTTCCATTTGATATTAGTGCCGTAGAAGCAGCCCTTTCATGGGGCTACAGTTGCTCCAAAATATCTTAGTGAGCAGTTGAATAAAAATTTTGTTCTATGAGCTACATTTTTTGCTCACTGCACGTGCCAGCAATTTTCACTATTTACAGTTCATGCAGTTGAAACGTAAATACGTATATCTTTCTAATCAGCTAAAACTTGTTCTGTCAAAAGCACGAGGAGGAAAGCGAGGAGCAGAATGTGCAAATTGCCAGTGACAGAAAAAGAGTTAGATTCCATTCTAAAAAAAAAAAAAATAGAGCTTTACGTGGAGCAAATTCTTGTATCGTGCGGCCTATACATTCTGGAACTTAAGCTTGAAAATAATAGATTCACCAAAAGTAAATCCTTATGTTGAGGTCTGTCTACATTCTGCACATAGGCTTTAATCAAACTAGCCAAATTTGCCGACTTGCTAACGAACAGAAAATGGCTCTGACCCAAGCAGCGCCTATAATTGGCCCAATATTCGAAATATATAGGCAAGTGCCGGTCCTGCAAAGGGCAAGAGGGAAACCATCCATTTGCAGTATTGGGTCGGACTACCTGCCCTGCTCGGGTAGTAACCAACAGTAGTATATTAGAGAACATGAAAAGCATGCAGATTGTGCTTTTCGTGCCCTTTATATCATACGTTTTCCTCGGAGGTGCATATAATTGTACATCTAGTTCACAGGTACCTCTAGTAGACCGGAAGAGAGCCTCTAAAACCAAGAACTGCTTGTATACTCTTGAGTTTTGATGAGCATAGTGAGCTTCTTGAGTAGCCACAAGAACGTGTAATATACGGCTTTTCAGTGTATGCGCATTACGAAGTAATCTAACAACGTTATCATATAATGGTGCCAGTGCCAAATATGTTCACAGAACGAACCTTCCGTCCGGTGTTCAATCCTCTCATATTGGTAATTGTCCCAATAGGAGCTGTGCTCTAATTTTGGTAACACTTCAATCGTTCTGAGCTACTGTGGCCCAAAAACAAAATGCCTGTGGCAGCAACAAAATGCTTGTGGCTTACCACACAGCAAATAATGTTGTCACATGTTTAAGCCAAGCATCTGTCTTCCTGCACGATGAAGAGTATGCGGGCATCGGCCAATTTTCCGTGATGACATACTAAGCTGTTGTCAACTATCTCCTCATTTAGAAGATTCTTTGTTGATTGCTTGAACCGAGAACATACGTAAGGTTCGTGCTACTGAAACAAGTCAGTTCTGAGTTAACGCCGGTACTGTGTGTTTTACTTTCCGCTTGTCTGCGCGCAATTTCTTCCATGACACGAGGAAGCGACAGAGGGGCTATGAGAGGCGCCGTGTGGGATGGCCTCGAAATACATTCAATCACCTTGGGTTCCTTAACGTGTTTTGCATCGCACAGCACACGGGGCATTTTCCATCTCACCTCCTTCGTAATGCGTTCTCCGCGGTCGGGATTCAAGTCGGCGACCTTTGAATTTCGCGCGCAATTCTCTCTCAAGATCATAAAACAAACCAAGAAGATTAGGTATATTTATGCAGCACGGATTAGGTTGCAATTTTTTCACAGCCCTAGCCGGCAGCGCAGCGTTAGCTTGGTTTTCTGGTTTATGGTCAACCTTTAGGAATATCGTGTCAGCGATCACGTGACCCCCTGCTCAACGTAGACGCACACTAGCGCCGAAGAACAAGGAACAGCCTCAATATATATATATATATATATATATATATATATATATATATATATATATATATATATATATATATATATATATATATATATATATTGAGGCTGGCTTCTCTCATATTTCTAACGAGCCCCTCATTCCCCTTCCCTTGTTTGCTTAATTGCCTAGCGAGGGCCTCGGTTCTGGCAGTCTTGACGTCATAGGAAGCATAAGAGGGTTCTCACACAGCTTCCACCCTCGCCGTTCGATGACGTTCTATGTCACACCAGCGGTAACACAAGACGTTCCACGTCCGCCGCTTACGAACGTGGGTGGCGCTGATGAACACTCCCTTGTTCATTTTGTGATTGCCAAGGACCATCTACCGCACCCTCTCTCTACCATGGACTCTCAAGGTTAGGTTATTTGTAAACATAAATACCCCTGAAAGCAGAAGGTTTGACTGCCGTCGCCGTAGCTCAGAGGTAGAGCACCGGACGCGTAATTCGGAGGTCGTGGGTTCGGATCCCACCGGCGGCATGTGGTTGTTTTTTCTTCTGCTTTTCTAATAAATTATCTTTAAGCGACAACATATTCAGTAATATTCTTACTTGATTAACACCACAAAAAAATTAATTAATTAACAAATCCCCTGTGCTCCTTGGTTTCTGTGGCTGTTGGCTTCTCTCATACATATATATAAGATGCGAAATTGAGAAACGCTTCGTTTATTGGGAGTCGACGTTTCGGACAGAGCCTGTCCTTTTTCAAGACAAGACCTGCTGCAACTATATATATATATATATATATAGTTGCAGCAGGTCTTGTCGTTCAATGGGCCAGGAATACTTGTAGAAGAAGTGGTCACAACTTTGCAATTATCTTCATTTAATACCGACAGTTTCGAACGGAGGACCGTCCTTCCTCAGGGTATACACGTCCTTCTTCTACACACACACACACACACACACACACACACACACACACACACACACACACACACACACACACACACACACACACACACACACACACACACACACACACACACACACACACACACACACACACACACACACACACACACAAACACACACACACGCACGCACGCACGCACGCACGCACGCACACACACACACACACACACACACACACACACACACACACACACACACACACACACACACACACACACACATATATATAAGGGATAACAAAATCTTCAAGGCAACTGATTAAAAATATAATAAGTTGGGGAAGTCACATTGAAAAACTTAACAGATTTATTCAACGTTTCGACCAGGGACTGGTCTTTTTCAAGAATGATCATACAGTGCATGGAAGGGTCTTCTTATAGCAGTGAACATGGCACACACAGGGCTTGAAAAAGAAAAATGAGAAAAAATCAAAGGGGAAAGAGGAAGACAGCCGAGACACGAAACCCAAACGTCAAGGTGCGCCAGCAAAGGCGCCGCCGTGAAAGAGGTGAAAGAGGGTGGTGGGCCTGGGCGGGCACGCGACTAGTTAAGGGAAAAAAAACAAAACAAAAAAAAAACAAAAAAAGCGTAGGGGTGGTTAACAAAAGAAGGCAAGTGCCTGCCAATTGTGTGCGTAAGTATCGCCTCTAGCCACCTCTGTGTGGCCCCGCGCGACTCCAGAAGAAAGCACGAGAACGCACAGGTTGCGGTTGAGCTAAGTGTCTCCACGGGTGGCATGCGGACCCCCCAAAACCAGATGAGGTTGCATATGAAGACCATATGGAAAGCTCCTTCTTGACAGGAGTAGAAAAGAAGAATAAGTAAAGACAAAAAAGACAAAAAATGGCACTGCGATGGCCGAAGGAAACAAAACCACATGAGGGTCGCACGTGAGAACCACATGGATAGGCTTCTTCTTTACAGGAGTGGGGAAAAAAAGTATAAATAAAGACAGAAAATGGCACTGCGATGGCCGAAAGGAACAAAAACACACACACGCAGAGGCGACATGAATACACAGAATATACACAAAATTGTGTCACTTTTGTAGCATTCTTTAGCAGAGGATATGTGGGGAAATGCGTAAAAGCCCACAAATTAAGTTAAAGGCAGCGCCAGAGTGTTAGAAAGTGTACCAAAAAGGCAAATTTCATTACAGGAAACACCGCTTAGGAATAACACAACAACAATATTAGAATAAATACAAATGGCACGCGAGATAATACAGGCGCCTAAAATAATAGAGTTCAAGAGTGAAAAATTGTCCCAAGAAACAAAGTTTACCCAAACGCCGTGATCAGCGCCAACAAAATGATAATAATGCGGTGAATACACATGAGAGACGAGCGTCACAGAATTCGTGCTTAACCACAACAAAAATAATGTCAGTACCTCGACTAGAAATGAAAGTGTTAAATACATAACAAATCGTTATGCAACTGTCATCATAGTAGATTTAAGAAACAATATTTTCGATGCAAAAGAGTTCGCAAGGAAAAGAAAAACAAACAAACAAAACATTGCAGGAAGATTTAGCCAGAAAGGCAGGAGAGTTTGCCTGGGCTTTCATTAATTCCAGCAGACAAGGTGTTAAATTTAAATATTAGATATGATTCACAGGCTTCCCTGTCGTAATGTGTCTGGAAGCCAGATTGGAGTATGGTGGCCTTGAAGTTTCCAAATGAATGGCCTTTTGTCGTTACGTGTCTTGAAAGAGGCAGATCTGGCAGTGATCTTATGTGTGCTCTGTGGTTATTTATTCTCAATCGGAAAGGAGTTTCAGTTTGCCCGATATACTGAGCACGGCACACACCGCACTCGAGGAGGTAGACTACGTTGCTGGTGTCACAGTTGAAATCTCCTCGAATTTTGAATGAGAAAGACGACGCTGTGCTGCGAGCTTCTGTGACCTTATTCATCATTGGACAAAGTTTACAGCGCGGTTTGTTGCAAGGTGTGCACCCTGAGACTTCACCGTTGTCTAGTTTCGAGGAGGTTACGGCATCTTTGATATTTCTTGCCCTCCGATATACGACACGGGGTGGTTCGGGAAGCAAGCGCTTCATTTTGTCGCTCTGAAGGAGAATGTTGTGATGCTTTCTGAGAATAGCGTTAACATTCGGTGCTGTTGGAGAGTATGTTAATATCAGATTAGTTGGGTAGTTCGTCTGCGCAGTCTTGGTGTTATTTAGCATTGTACGGCGGTCTTGTACTGCAGCTTTTTCCAAGGCATCGTCGATGATAGGCTTCGGGTAGCGCTGTCGGACCAAATCCTTGCGGGGTGTCTCACAGTTAGAAGCGAAGTCCTCTTGACGGGAGCAAATGCGTTTAAATCTGAGAGCCTGGCTATATGGTATTCCTTTCTTGCGATGATTTACGTGGCTACTTTTAAAATGCAAGTATTGGTGCCTGTCCGTTGGCTTCCTAAACACGGAGGTGACAAGCTTGTTTTGCGAGATCTGAAGTTTGACATCCAGAAAGCTGATCGTAGTGGTTGAGTAGGTGTGGGAAAAAGAGATGCTTCTGTGAGCATTATTAAAGTTAGCGATAAATTTGAGTAGCTCTTCTTCACCATGGCACCATATAAGAAAGTAGTAGTAGTAAAAGACTTTTAATCAACCATAATTTACAGGCCGAGCATTTCGACCGCCTGGGCGACCAGAAGCCGCTGTTCTTCTTCCCCTTCAGCGCCAAGCCAGTCGAGCCAGGTGGTGATGGATAGAGAGGGTGGGGGGAAGGAACCCGACTGCTGAGCAGCCGGGCAATAGAATAGGCAATGGGCCAGGTCCGCATAGATACAGGGGCAGTTGGGACAGGAAGGGTCCGATCGATAGCGATAGAGGAAGAGGCGGGACGGGGTGATAACTGCATTCATCTGAATGTGCCGAAGAAGGCGAGACTCCGGCACCGTGAGTGATGGATGAGGGGGAGGGTAAAGGCGTTTGTCGAGGCGGAGCTCAAGGTAGACCTCTTTTATGGTGCGGCGAAGGGTGAGTCTCCCACCGTCCTCCGAGGGCTTGGGCCAGGGGATCAACGGTGCCCGGAAAAGTGTGTCGCGGGCGAGCTGATGGGCCAGCTCATTGCCGTCAATCCCTGAATGCCCAGGGACCCAGCGGAGGAAAACGATGGAAGGCTGCAGTGCGGAGACCGCTCGTTCGACCTCCTGTTGGAGAGAAGGGGTCAGGGTGCGTTTCTGTATGTGGTGTATAGCGGCTTGTGAGTCCGAATAGACTGTGTACTCTTGGAGAGAGGGAAGGAGGGAAAATGACTGGAGGGCATGCGCAATGGCGAGGACCTCGAGGGACAATGCGTCTGGAGGGTGTAGATACGGCCCGCTGGTGTGGGTTTCAGGAGCAGGGAGGTGTGGATGGTACAGGGCGTAGCCGCAGGAACCTCGAGGAGCCACGAAGGAGGCATCCGTGTAAGCTACACCCTGGGTATCAAAGAGAGGGGAATGGTGCTGTGCGGCCGCATGACGACGTCCGGCGTGCAGGACGGGGGACATGTTGGTCGGGAGGGGAAGGATACGAAGATTGGGGGCGGGGGTGGGAATAGGAGAGGTAAACGGGGAGATTGGAATGGGCGAGATACCCGCTTGAGTCAATAACCACTGACCCTGACGGGTAAGGGAAAGCCGGGCAAGCTGCGAGTCACGATGGAGACTGAGAAGAGAACGAAGAGGATGGAAGAGGCCTGTGGCAAAGAGCTTAGTGGTAGAGGTAGTGATAGGAAGGTTGAGAGCTGCCTTGTAGAGGCCCACAAGAGCAGTCTCGAGAGCGTTAAGTTGAGTCTGAGTGAAGGAAGCGTAGGGTGCAAAGTACAAGACCTTGTTGAGGGCCAGCGCGTGGGCAACTCGGCACGCGTGAGCCTCGTGGAGACCTGAGCGTCGAGTGACCACGCGCCGCAGGAGGTGAGTTACAGAGTGGCAGGTGGTGACAGCGCGGTGAAGGGATTGCACATTCTTAGCCGCATGCAAAGGGAAGCCAAGAACTTTGCACTGTGTGACGACAGGAATGGGAGAGCCAGAAAGGTGGAGAGAGACGAAGTGGTTGTGTGAGCGCTGGTAGGAGGAATGGCTGAGAAGGAGAAGCTCGGATTTCTCAGGAGCAGGAGAGAGGCCAGCGGTGGTGAGAAAGGAGTCGATGAGATCTAGGCCACGTGGCAGGGTGTCCTGTACGTGACCGGGAGATCCAGATGAACACCAGAGAGTGATGTCATCGGCGTAAAATATATGATGCAGGTCGGGAATTTCAGCTAGCTGGGAGGCGAGAGGGGCCATAGCAAGATTGAAAAGGGTAGGAGAGAGAACCGCACCTTGAGGAGTGCCTCGGGTGAGGTTGTGGGGGTCGGACAGATAGGTGTCGACTCGAAAGCGAGCGACACGTTTAGAGAGGAATGAGCGGATATAACAGTACATGCGGGAGCCACAGTCTAGGGAGGCGAGTTGGGAAAGGATGTGGTCGTGGCAAACACCGTCGAAGGCTTTGCGAACATCGACGGTCACAAGGGCGTGAATTTGAGTGGGGGTAGGTGACAGAAACGTGTGCTGGAGAACCAGAAACATGTCCTGTGCACAGACGTGGCGTCGGAAGCCGATGAGAGAATGAGGGAAGAACTCCCTCGTCTCGAGAAATTTAGAGAGGCGAGTCAGGGCCATTCGCTCAAGGGTCTTACCAACACATGATGTCAGGGAGATTGGGCGGAGGTTAGAGAGAGAGGGAGGCTTGCCCGGCTTTGGAATCATAGAAATGAGGGAGGAGGTCCAGGAGCTGGGCAGGCAGCCGCTGTCCCATGCATCATTGTAGGTTTTAAGAAGGAATTCTTTGGCGCAGTCAGGAAGGTTGCGAAGTGTGGTGTATGTAATGGCATCCTCACCGGGAGCCGAGCGTGTAGCATTAGCAGCCAGAGCCGATTCGAGCTCCCGGAGAGTGAAGGATTGGTCCAGATCGGGGTTAGGTCTACCGCAGTACACCGGGTAGGAGGGTGCTAGAGGGGGCGGGAGATAGAGAGAGGCGAGCTGATCAAAAACATCGGAGGGAGTTCCTTGAGTGAGGGCTTTAGCTAGAGTGGGAGCAAGGGCAGGCTTAGTGCCAAGGAGGGATTTGAAGAGAGACCATGTGGATCGCGAGTGCAATGCAGAGTCAAGACGGTCACAAAGAGCACTCCAACGAGAGTGCTCGAGGGAGGCGCAGTGGGCGACGATCTCGGCCCGCAAAGCAGTGATCCGGGAGGAAAGTTGGGCATTGTGTGGTTGGGAGCGAAAGGAGCGTTGAAGACGTTTACGGCGACGCCATAAACGGAGAAGGTGAGGATCTGGGTCTTGGATTGGGTAACGAGAGCGAACGCGACGGCTACTGGACGTGAGCGCTGCAGAGATGCGCGACGTCCAGTCGTCGTAGGATTGAAAGGAGTCGGAGGCGAGATTAGTGCGAAAAGCATGCCAGTCAGTGTGAATAATCGGATGACAGCGAGGGATGTGGGAGAGAGAGGTGGTGATATGGATGAGAAAGTGGTCACTTAGAAGAGTTTCGGCTGTCACCTGCCAGTGAAAGGAAAGTGAACCCCGAGAGAAAGTGAGGTCGGGTGTCGTAGGGCGTTGTGAGGCAGTGCCCGCTCGAGTAGGAGAGCCAGGAGTATTAAGAAGGGTGAGGTGGCGTTCCTGGGCCAGACAATGGAGGAGGCGGCCGGGTTTGAGGGTTTGTGGGTAGCCCCAGAGTGTGTGAGGGGCATTAAAGTCACCACCAAAGAGGAGATGGGAGGTAGAAGAAAGAGAGTGAAGGAATTTGCCCAGAGCAGAGAATAAAGAGGAAGTGACAGGGGGGTTGTAAAAAGACAAAAGGACGAGTGAGATGCGGGAAGAAGGGTGGTAATAAACCACACCAACTAAATATTTAAGGAGGGTGGAGGGGATGTCAATTTGCTCTACGAGCACGTCACTGCGTACATAAATAGACGCAAGTGGTGTGGCCGTAGTGGCATGGTAGGCGCGGTAGCCTGGGACATTGCGGGCCGTCCGGGTCTCCTGGAGAAGGAGAAAATGAGGTAGGGAGGGGCGGGTGAGTAGATACTGGTGGAGGGGGGTCTTATTGTGACAAAGATTTCGGCAGTTCCACTGCACAATCTCGAGGTCCTCGCCAAACGCCATTATGATAGAGGAGAGGAACGCGATGGTACGCGTTCCTTCTTTTTTGCCGGGGGCAGTGACTCATGGACGGATTGAAGCATAGATGCAAAGGATTCCAATTGCTTTGATTGTGCTTGGAGGGTGGTAAGGATCTGGAGAACCGAAGTTTCCAGCTGAACCAAGCGAGTGTGATGTGCCTGTGTGGTGGTTTCTACAAGGTCAGCCAAAGGGGCGACCTGGGCGCTGGAGGAAGGAGTGGTGAACGTGGCAAGGTGCTCATTTAGCTTGCTAAGCTGGGAGGTAAGAGAGGAGGTGGTTGTCTGGAGGGTTTGAGTCAAGGCATGTATCTGCTGTTGTAGATCGTGGGAAATGCGCTGCTGCTCTCGCTGCTGGCGTTCCAGCATTGCGAGCCGGAGGTCGAAGGAGCGGTTCTCGTCAGTCAAGGATGGAGAGGGTGGTGTAGTGGAAGAGAGGGACGCTGGCACCGAGGATCCTTTAACTATGGCGGCATAGGAGCCTGGTGGTGACGTGATCGGAGATGATGGAGATTCATGATTAGAGGAGGAGGAGGAGGAGGAGGAGGGGGGAGGGTTGGTGGGTTGAGTGGCCCGGCGCAAAGCTAGGCGTCGGAGGTATGCAGCTTTAGCACACTCGCGTTGCTTAGCAAGGATGAAGGGGCAAGTGGGGTCGAGGGAGGGGTGGGTGTTCACCTGGCAATGAACGCACCAGGGCTGGGCACACACATGAGCGGAAGAGTCAGCGGGTAGAGGAGCAGCACAGCGACGACACTTGGCCGGAACGCTGTGCTGGGGGCACTGGTGGGCGCGATGGCCTAGAGTGAGACAACGGGTGCAGGTGGGAGGCTTAGGTTTATGAGGACGGCACCGGAAGGCAACGCGTTTGAAATAAACAAAGTGGGGGATGACGGTGCCAGCGAACGTTATGAGCACTGATTGAGTGGATCCCATCATGCGAGCAGCGAGAATATCTGTTTTGAAAGATTCCAGGTCATGCATGAGGTCATCAGGAGTGAAGTGGCCCCCGACGTTATGGATGACGCCGAGGCATGAGATGGGAGGATGGGGGGTGTAAGTTTTGATGATGACAGGCTTACCATGAATCTGAAGATGCGTGACAGAGAGTAGGAGGTGGGCGGTGAGAGGAGAATGAGTCTTTAGAAACACAAGGCTTTGGGCTGGCTTGGCCTGAAGGGTGATGTCGGCACTGGTCTTCGAGGAAAGTTGAGCAGCGGAGGCGACTGCGGCGAGTACGTCGTAGAGAGGTAGCTTGGGGGTGAGGGTTCCAGGGGGAAGCTGGATGGCAACTGTGATGAGCTCGGCGCGGGGTCGGGCTGCGGTGGCAGGCTTACGGTTTGCACCGATGGTGGTCCAGCCGATTTCCTGGGAAGGAGTGTCGTCTGCCGGGGACGTCGTAAGGTCCATGTCTGAGTCCTCAGCCGGAGTCTCAGTGTGCGACGCGGGTGTCGGGCTTGAGGTCTTGGTGTCAGTGGGACCTTTGGCTGGAGTAGGTGCAGCGGCTCCAGCGGCGGCGACGAACGCAGCCGGCTGCGACGCGTCTATGGCCCCGAAGCCCTTGGCGTCCCTTGTAGCGTGGAGTTGGCTAGGTGTGGACGCTGCGCCGCCGACGAACGCTGCCGGCTGCGCCGCGGCCGTCGATCCGGTGCTCCCAGCGTCGCTCAAGGCGTGCAGTGCGGCAGGAATGTGATCGGTTGCGTGGGCGGCGTTGAACGTACCCGTTTGAGAGACGGCTGTCGACGTGGTTGGAACAGGACCCGCGGTGGCGGCATCGGTGGGTCTGGGCTGCAGGGGCTTGGTCAGACGCTGCATTGCGGCGGTGGAGGCGCGGCGCGTTAGGTTTAGCGAGGCGCCGCGCCGCTTCACAGTTTTGGAGACGCTTGGAGGGCCAGTTCGGCAGCGGGCCGTGATGCCGATGGTTTTCACGTGCTCCGGGAGCCTTCCTGAAGCGATGGAGTGTAAATCCAGGGGCGGGCGAGGCCCTGGACCAGGCCAGGGGCAGGTTAAAGCAGAGCGCGGTAGGCAGCCAGCTAACCAGGGCGGCGCCACCTAGCGGAATCCTATAAGAAATATGTCGTCTATAAACCTTCTATAAAAAAGGGGTCTTAAGAGACAGCTCTCTAGGTATTCAGTTTCCAGAATGCCCATAAATATATTGACATAATTAGGACCAACTTTTGTCCCCATTGATGTGCCACTAATTTGCACATAGTGGTCGCCATCAAATTCAAAGTTATTCATTTCCAGAACCAAACGCAGAAGTGTTTCGAGGGTCGTGCCATCCACTGGTCTTTCCAGCTCTGAACCTCTGTAAGCTTTAGCGACCGCCCTGATCCCATCCGAGTGGGGTATGTTGGTGTATAGGGACGCGACATCGAGGGTAACGAGTATGCTGTTTTCTGGAATGAACAGATCAATTATGTCAGAAAGAAAATGAGTTGTGTCTTTGACAAACGAAGGAAAAGTTGGTGGTATGTCTCTGATTAAGCTGTCGACAAAACTGGAAATTTTTTCTCACGCGGTTCCTATTCCGGAAATAATTGGTCGTCCTGGATTATTTTCCTTATGTATTTTTGGCAGAAGGTAGAACCTACCGGGGATGGGAGACAACGGAAGCAAAGACTTGGCGATTTTATCAGTTATTTTGTTCTCCTTTACGAGGTCTTCTAGAGTGGTTTGGACCAGATGTTTGAAATGTGAAGTTGGGTCGGAAGCTACAGGTTTGTAAAAAAGATTTGTTGCTCAGCTGCCGCTCTGCCTCATTCTTGTAGTCTGTGGTATTCATGACGACAATTGCACCACCTTTGTCTGCGGGCTTTATAATTATGTCGGACCGTGTGGCGAGAGACTTCAAGGCAATTTGTTCCTTGTGTGAAAGATTTTTTCGGCAATATGAGCGCCTTTTATATTCGGACAGTATATCACTGTGCACGGCCTTTATGTAGAGATCGAGACATTTTTCGCGCTGTGGAGGTGGAGTCCAGTGCATAGTTGATGGAAGAGATGGCCCAGCGTCTTTGTTTTGAGACTTATTATCATAGTACTCTAAGAGCCTAAGGCGACGGGCAAAATTATCTAAGTCTTTGTAAAACTGGAGCTCATTTAAGTTTCCGCTGGCAGGGCAAGAGCTCAGGCCTTTCGATAGGATGCTCCGCTCTTCGTTGGATAGGTCTGAATCTGATAGATTAACTATAGAGACAGCTTTCCATGCTTGTTCACCATCAGAACTATGTTCACTGTTAGCAGGATCTTCGGCTATTTTTATTATTTCTCGACTCTCGGTAGGAACAGCAATACCGTCGCGGCTGAGTTTGTTTTGTTTTTTGGCAAATAATAGGCCATTCATCGCTAACTTTAATAATGCTCACAGAAGCATCTCTTTTTCCCACACCTACTCAACCACTACGACAAGCTTTCTGGATGTCAAACTTCAGATCTCGCAAAACAAGCTTGTCACCTCCGTGTTTAGGAAGCCAACGGACAGGCACCAATACTTGCATTTTAAAAGTAGCCACGTAAATCATTGCAAGAAAGGAATACCATATAGCCAGGCTCTCAGATTTAAACGCATTTGCTCCCGTCAAGAGGACTTCGCTTCTAACTGTGAGACACTCCGCAAGGATTTGGTCCGACAGCGCTACCCGAAGCCTATCATCGACGATGCCTTGGAAAAAGCTGCAGTACAAGACCGCCGTACAATGCTAAATAACACCAAGACTGCGCAGACGAACTACCCAACTAATCTGATATTAACATACTCTCCAACAGCACCGAATGTTAACGCTATTCTCAGAAAGCATCACAACATTCTCCTTCAGAGCGACAAAATGAAGCGCTTGCTTCCCGAACCACCCCGTGTCGTATATCGGAGGGCAAGAAATATCAAAGATGCCGTAACCTCCTCGAAACTAGACAACGGTGAAGTCTCAGGGTGCACACCTTGCAATAAACCGCGCTGTAAACTTTGTCCAATGATGAATAAGGTCACAGAAGCTCGCAGCACAGCGTCGTCTTTCTAATTCAAAATTCGAGGAGATTTCAACTGTGACACCAGCAACGTAGTCTACCTCCTCGAGTGCGGTGTGTGCCGTGCTCAGTATATCGGGCAAAATGAAACTCCTTTCCGATTGAGAATAAATAACCACAGAGCACACATAAGATCACTGCCAGATCTGCCTCTTTCAAGACACGTACCGACAAAAGGCCATTCATTTGGAAACTTCAAGGCCACCATACTCCAATCTGGCTTCCAGACACATTACGACAGGGAAGGAAGCCTGTGAATCATATCTAATATTTAAATTTAACACCTTGTCTGCTGGAATTAATGAAAGCCCTGGCAAACTCTCCTGCCTTTCTGGCTAAATCTTCCTGCAATGTTTTGTTTGTTTGTTTTTCTTTTCCTTGTGAACTCTTTTGCATCGAAAATATTGTTTCTTAAATCTACTATGATGACAGTTGCATAACGATTTGTTATGTATTTAACACTTTCATTTCTAGTCAAGGTACTGACATTATTTTTGTTGTGGTTAAGCACGAATTCTGTGACGCTCGTCTCTCATGTGTATTCACCGCATTATTATCATTTTGTTGGTGCTGATCACGGCGTTTGGGTAAACTTTGTTTCTTGGGACAATTTTTCACACTCTTGAACTCTATTATTTTGGGCGCCTGTATTATCTCGCGTGCCATTTGTATTTATTCTAATATTGTTGTTGTGTTATTCCTAAGCGGTGTTTCCTGTAATGAAATTTGCCTTTTTGGTACACTTTCTAACACTCTGGCGCTGCCTTTAACTTAATTTGTGGGCTTTTACGCATTTCCCCACATATCCTCTGCTAAAGAATGCTAAAAAAGTGACACAATTTTGTGTATATTCTGTGTATTCATGTCGCCTCTGCGTGTGTGTGTTTTTGTTCCTTTCGGCCATCGCAGTGCCATTTTCTGTCTTTATTTATACTTTTTTTTCCCCACTCCTGTAAAGAAGGAGCCTATCCATGTGGTTCTCACGTGCGACCCTCATGTGGTTTTGTTTCCTTCGGCCATCGCAGTGCCATTTTTTGTCTTTTTTGTCTTTACTTATTCTTTTTTTCTACTCCTGTCAAGAAGGAGCTTTCCATATGGTCTTCATATGCAACCTCATCTGGTTTTGGGGGTCCGCATGCCACCCGTGGAGACACTTAGCTCAACCGCAACCTGTGCGTTCTCGTGCTTTCTTCTGCAGTCGCGCGGGGCCACACAGAGGTGGCTAGAGGCGATAATTACGCACACAATTGGCAGGCACTTGCCTTCTTTTGTTAACCACCCCTACGCTTTTTTTGTTTTTTTTTGTTTTGTTTTTTTTTTCCCTTAACTAGTCGCGTGCCCGCCCAGGCCCACCACCCTCTTTCACCTCTTTCACGGCGGCGCCTTTGCTGGCGCACCTTGACGTTTGGGTTTCGTGTCTCGGCTGTCTTCCTCTTTCCCCTTTGATTTTTTCTCATTTTTCTTTTTCAAGCCCTGTGTGTGCCATGTTCACTGCTATAAGAAGACCCTTCCATGCACTGTATGATCATTCTTGAAAAAGACCAGTCCCTGGTCGAAACGTTGAATAAATCTGTTAAGTTTTTCAATGTGACTTCCCCAACTTATTATATATATATATATATATATATATATATATATATATATATATATATAGACACATGATACCAGATACATATGAAAAAATAAGGCGCCCTTCCAACAATGAGACTATTACAAGAGTTGTTGTGCGGACTGGTTGGTGCGTCACGGTATTACACAGCGAAGAGAACGAGGACTAGCTGTGTCTGTCCTCTTCTTCGTTCTCGTCCTCGTCCTTTGCGCTGTGCGTAAACAATCAGATTATTGCTGTCTATCTAGCATTTCGATACGCCAAGTAGTCATAAACCGTCTGCCTTGAAGAAGGGATGCACCTTTGATATATCAGGAAAAATTACGGGAGCGTAGGCAGCCCAATGTCTGGAAATTCTGCTCACAAGAAAGTTTAACTTTTGTGCTAAATTGTCTAAAGTTACGCATATTTTTACTGCTCTAAACATACCGTTAAGATTGGAATCAACCTTCTGTTAGTCAGAAATCATAAACAAGGCGTATGCTTGCTTGTGGAACTCAGCTGAAGTTATTTATGCCTTGCAATGGGTGTATTACAGCAAATGCATAACACAAGACCGAAAGGCTCCAACTAAATCTCGTGACTAACCACAGGGCTGAATATTTTAAAGCGCGAGCAATATGTTATGTATGTAACGATGAAGGTAACATTTCTTTTGCTTGTGTGTTAGTATTCCTGTCGTTTGTATGTTTTGATTTATATTACATATTACTAAATGCCAGCAACTGAGGAATAAAGGCAATAGTGCAGGTTTTTTCGTGGATTTTAAGAGCGAGTAGAAATATCTGAATGATTCCTATGAAATACGATGGTAGGCTTGTGGAGCGCTGAAGCTTGGGTTTCCACAGCCAGGTCTTCTACTCCGTTGGGTTACATTTGGTGGGGACTTGTGAACTTTAGAATTTGGCCAGATTGCCCTGGGCAATATTATAATTTTTTGGAAACAAGCGTGCATACTTCTGCCATTCACGGTCGGTTTCAATGCAACTTCTTAGTATATTTGAATAAGAACAGGTCGCTTCCTTGTTCCCCTACACGAACCCGATACATTACCAAGCTGTATCATTCGGAAGAGTGAAGCATAAATGGATGAAAACTGGTATTTGTGAAATGAACTCAAGGCAGGAAAAAAATGTTTCGACTTACTTGCATCGTAAAGAAAAAAAGCATTGTAGAGGTTCTCTGGGGTTATATTGGCGTTAAAAAAATCACCTCTCATTAGCTTCGTCGTCGTCCTGGAGCTTTAGGAAAGAATAAGTGTCAACGGTAAATAAATTCATTCACTTTTAAAACAGGTAAAGAGCTCACCTGTGGTTGCTAAATCTGTGAAAGAAAATTTTTTTCTTGGTTATGTTGACCTTTTCGTCGTATCTACATATGGTATCGCCAGCATCCTGCTTCTCCGTTGTGTTATAAACCCACAACTTTTGTTTGACTTTCAAAAACTGAAATTTCAGAAAATCACTGTTATGTCGAGATCTCACTATGGGGATTTTAGCGTGTAAAAACATGGCTGAAACCATCTGAGCCGCATTTACACCGTAATAAAAAGACCCCTAATTATCTTGCACTTGCTAGGTTTTCTTTCTGCCAATATTTGTAGGAAATATTTTGAACCGGAGTTTTAGCAACTGTTGCGAACATAGTATCTAAGTGCCAAAGGCTACTACGTTCTTCTACTAAAGTCATTGCTAGCAGCAATGGCTATGAAAACCAGCAGAGTATTTAGATGGCACGCAAAAAAGGGACCGAGTACGGGGAGGCCAATTCTGACGAAATCTTCGTTCCGCGAAATTTAAAGACCGAATATGATTTCTCTCGCCGAGATGATAGCAGGAGCTGAATGAAGAATAAGAGCGAATTGAATATATTACGACGCCACACACACGAGCACAACACACACGAAACTGTACCTTGTGTATGTCGTCGTGCCTGAACGATTGTTCCTGTTCCGTGTTCGGTCTTATGAACGGAAAAAACGTGATAATGAAAAACGCCAGAATACACTGCGATTTTGCCATAGCGGCTGCCAAGTATACGAAGCTCACTCAATTTTATATGGTGCTGGCTTGATTTATATAGAAGCCGTTGCTTAAGCAATTCGGGAAGCTGAAATGTGCACGCTGATATTTAAGTTCTGCATGGGCGGCTAACGGGTATTCTGTTGTTGAGTTATTAGTCATGCCGTTCCGTATGTCATTAATAGGAACAAGAAAACAGTGTATTTAACTGACTCAGTTTGCTCTTTCAAAACTCATCTTAAGGTCAGTGAAAAATTAATGACAACGACCCCATTAGAGTACATCTTTAGCTACCACGGAGCAGAAAGCAGCTAGAAGGTAGAGAAGGGGCGGCGGAAAGCAAAGCAAAAGTAGAAAGACGAGCGAAAAAATGCGCAGTTTATGCTTGCGAACATGTGAACAACATAATCTAATTAAAAGCGTACTCTAAATATAAAGTGCTCTGGCCCATGCTTGCCCCGGACTTGAAACTCTCTGAACTGTATCGTAAATCTCGACGTACCTAGCCTGTTGTATGAAAGCCAGGCCCGAGACCAGGAAGCTGCTAGAGTACGCGATGCCTGCATTGCTGCTTATATGTCGAAAGAAGACGTCCTCATCGTCCTCTTCTCACGGCTTGTCAACAGGGGCTCGAATGGGCAATTGAATCCGTGTGCTTGCGTCCAGATTTTTAGAAGACGGTGACGTCGAACTCCTGGAGGCGCAACCTCCATGGGCTGAGGCGGCTGGAGGGGCATTACTAATTTTCAAGGGAGCACGGTGTGGGGCGATCGCTGACCAGACTGAATGGTCGTTCCTAAAGGCAGGGGTGAAATTTCGACGTAGCCAAGGTGATGAGGAGGCACACTTTCTCGCTCGTTGAATAGTTAGCCACGGTCTTGGACCGGGAACGGCTAGCATACGCTATTACTTTAGTGAACCGCGCTTTGTAAACGTAGATTTTGTGAACGAGGACGGGGCCTAGGCTCAAGCCGCTTGCATCGGTATGAATTTCAGCCCCGGCTTTTTCATCAAAATGCCTTAGCATCGAAGGGAACTGTAAACGACGCTGAAGTTCCGTGAAGGCTTCCGCTTGCGGCGCTTCCAAGTTAAATGATAGGTCTGTATTTGTCTGCTGGGTCAGAAGTTGGGCGATGCGCGAAAAATTCTTGAGAAATCATCAGTCATACGCGCATATTCCGAGGAATCTCCGCAAAGCTTTCTTATAAGCCCGGCGGGGTAAAGTGTGCGAAAGCAGATGTTTTCTGTGGGTCTGCGCGTTCTTCATCCTTGCTTACAATGTGGCGTAGAAACAGCAGCTGTTTATATGGAAGTGAGACTTTTCTGTTTTAAAGGTTAGCCTAGAAGACTTGATTGCTTCTAGCATGGACCGAATCCTTTTGAGGTTGTCATAAAAGTTAGAGACAAAGGCTACGACGTCATCTAAGTATAGGAGACAAATCTGCCGGTTCAGGCCTGCCAGTACTGCATTCATTGTCCGTAGGAACGTCGCTAGCGCAGAACAGAATCCAAATGGTATCATGGTGAGTTAGAAGAGGCCATCCGGTGTGATCAATGAGGTTTTCCTTCGTTTTCTGTGACAGACTTCGGTTTCCTGGGAGCTCTTTTGGTTCATTCAGGAGAGGTGCTTGACGTTGCAGATCCAGTCAAGTGTGTCGTCGATGCGGGCAATTGCGTAGACATACTTCTTTGTTAAGTTGTTCAAGCTACAGTAATCAGCGCAGAATCGAAGGCGGTCTTCTTTGTTCCTCACCACAACAGCCAATGCCGCACAGGCTAAATGAAGTGGTTGCAGAGCATTTCTTCCAATTGGTCCCGGTTGGCTTGGCGTTCTCGCAGCGACTAAGAGTACGGGCTTCGACGGACGGGTCGGGCGTCTTTATCGGTTACAATGCGATGTTTGGCAATCGGCTTCCGTCGGAACTTTGGTGACAACGAGAAGCACTCGCTGTAACTTTGAAGAATAATGCGCATCTGGGCTTGCCTAATTCCTTGCCTGTGCTGGGTTAACGTCGAAGTTGGGAGAGTTCTTTTGGTTATGCCAATCTTCAGCGGATTTGTCGGACGGATCGACGGCGTCTCGCATGTCGAATAGTTTGTCTAATACAGCAATGCCTGCGCCTCTATGGACGTGTCATTATTCTTCGCTGAAGCTTGTCACCAGCAACTCAGTTCGTCCATTTCGGTAACGTACGATGCCTCGAGCGATGGCCAATCTTCGATCTGAAAGCAATTTCGTGTTTCAATCTATGATGCCATTGATCTCGTCGGTAATCTCAGAACTCACTGGGACGATGATGCTTGGTCGAAGGGGACTGGTCACTTCATCGAGCACACTTTTGAGATGGGATGCTTCAGTGTTGCGTTCGAAGGTAGGGCTTCCCTCGTCTAAAACTTGGACATGGATTGAAGGTCGATGTTTGTTCGATGCACAGTCAAAACGTCCATGCCAAAGATCACCTCTCGGGAACAGTGCTGCAGGACTATGACGTTGCAGGATAGGTATGTCCGCTCACCATAACTCGTGCGATGCGTTACCCTGACGGTGAAATTAGGTGGCCTACAGCGGTGCGGATTTGTTGGCAGTCATAAATGGCTCACTTCCTTCAGCTGATCTGAAAAGGGTCCAGTGAGGACAGAGTAGTCAACTCCTGTGGAAAATAACGCCGTTACAAAGCGACTGTAGGCAGCAACGTGAAGGTCCTTCGTTCGTGGCCTCGCATTTAAAGTTGGCCTTGGAGCCCTGTTTCCGCTTCTTCGCGTGCTCTGATCTCAGCTGCGGTACGTCGTCATTACACTGGGAACTTGCCGTCATTCTTAAGTCGGATCGCGTCATGGTGAAGCTTGTCTTTGAATGCGGCGCCTGCGTATTGGGTGCGGCGTTTTCACTAGGCGCGGATGGTGAAGTATCTTCTGCTTTTCGTTCGGGAGCAATCTCACCTCCAGAGATTGCTTTTTTTAGTTTGCTCTGAGAGGCTAGGAGACCGTTCTCGAACGGTCGCTGCGTAGCTCTGACGTGGTGATAGAACCCGCGCGGGTGACGGCAGTGGTTACCTCGACTAGTGGCTCTAAGCTTAGTCGGCGTGACGGAAGTATTCCTCTTTCTAGTCACTGGCCAGGATGTGGTCGTGGTGCGTCGTCGGTGAAACCTTGGAGGCCCAATCTTCTGTAAGAGTAGTGCCAAAGAATTTGGCTGGCTTTACTGCGATGGAAGCATAGTCGGGGGTGTGTATCAAGGGTCCTCCAGA
Organism: Amblyomma mixtum; assembly: GCF_055824585.1. Taxonomy (NCBI): domain Eukaryota; kingdom Metazoa; phylum Arthropoda; class Arachnida; order Ixodida; family Ixodidae; genus Amblyomma; species Amblyomma mixtum. The sequence goes on along the minus strand of NC_143019.1, from coordinate 31,756,352 downwards.
GGTATGGGTTTCTTAGCGCAGCATGCTGAAAAGTGCGTGGGCGGGCGGCAGTGATTGTTGGGGTTGCAAATAGGGCTCCAGGCGCGGGCTGGCGGGGTGCTTTTGGCCGGGTACTGCACCGCCATAAGTCATGGCCTAGTGTCCTGTGGCCGTAGATGTAGCTTGAGGGACGGCCAATGCTTGTTGAACTTCGAGACGGATAACGCCTGTGAATGACGCCAGCTGAGGCGGCGTTGGCAGTGGTAGAAGTCCGCGCAATTCTTCACGGACCACTTAACGTACAATCTCCGTGAGTCCTCGGTGCTTACAGGCATCGTTTTCGGATGGGTCACAGAGACTAGGCCTGGGCGGTTATACTGGCGGGCTTGGGCGTCGAGTGTCTTTTCTTTGGTAGATGCTCCTTGATTGAATACGACAATAGTTCAGGGAGGGTTGTGAACGAGGCTAACAAACAGTTCCTTCTTGATGCTTTGCATGAAAGGTTTTTTCTATTTTCCTCGTAATGTCAGGATACATGCGAAGGAAGAGGCTTTCCCTTTCCACTTCGAATATTTTGAGAGACTCATTTGGAAGTTCGATGCATGATTTCAGCAGTAACTCGGCCCTCATCTCGAGTAAGACATTCGTAAAAGTCTTCGCGAGCCCCTACTTGAATAAATTAGGCCTAGCCAAAGATATTTTATTATTTTCACACCACGTTTTAGTAGAACCATTTAGGACAAAGAAAAGAACAGGGCTTTATGTCACCTTTCCTGCTGATGAATGTCGCGACACGCTGGTATTGGCACAACCATTGTTCAGTGTCTTCACCAGGGGAGCCATTGAAGGTGCCCGGGGCTCCTTCAGTATGACCCTGGTAGGAGCTGTTGGCGGGCTCATGGTCGACATCGATGCTTCTTTCCGCTGTCTGGTGCGCTCCGGTGGGATTCTGGGCTCCTGCGGCGTCCGCCTAAACGGCAGCTGCTTCGAGTCTCGTCGTTGGTCTTGGCAGTCTCGATGTATTTTAAGGTCGGGTCTTCTGCTGTGAAGTATCCTGGAAGCGTCCGGTGCGACCCAGTACTTTCACCAGATGTCATGTAGTGACGGAGCTCGGGAGTGAGGTAGACACCGAAGAGGGCTTCAAAAAGAAGCAATTTATTGCGCTGACTCTCGCCCATAAAGAAGTGTATGACTCGGCGGCGTAGCAACAAGCGTGCTCAGAGGCCGTCAAACAGAATGCGTGCCGCTGTCATCCGCGTTTCTTTTAAAGTTAACAAGGAACCATCAAGATAAAGCGCCAAAGGAAGCAGAACAACCTGGAACAAACTAGAAGAAATTGCGCATGGCTGCGATGATTCAAGATAAGTCTGGTGTCATCTGCATAAAAAAAATTATAAAGCCGAGTGCCAGCACCCTTTCGTGTTAACAAAGAGTAAAGATATGCCACAATATGCATGTGGTATGTGCCCTCTAAAGTGTGCGTGCGGAGTATACCTACTAATAAAATTTCTGTGAGACAACATTGAAGTCGCCGTCGGAACAGTCGGAACATAAAATGCGAAGAACAACGAAAAGGCCTGGCGCATATGACGGAAATTTTAATTCTCGCTTTGTTTAACCGCAATCTAGGATTGTTTTGTGGCAGTCGAGTATTTCTAATAAGCAGCATAATGAGTGCGCACGTGATATTTTCGACAACTATGAAAAAAAAATATATGTACTTTCAATCCATAGCATTTATTTGAAGCAAGTAATCTCATGCAGTGAGTAAATGTAATTTATAATGAATTCCATCCAAGGTCTGTAACCATGCCATACATTTCCGTCAACATAAATGCAAGCATCGAAGGACGCGCCATTCGAGCAGTACGAGCTATCGCGACGTGTCCGACTCCGTATATCACCAATCGGAGACTCTGAACTTTATTCGCAGCTTGCCGCTGTGTTGGCGACGCTCGGATAGACAACCTTGGCTCGAGTGGTCACTGACGATCCAATGCGAAGAATGTATAAGCCTGCAAGTGCTGACCGCAAAGGAATTTCACTGCAATATATGGTGTGAAAAATAATGTAGTTTTCCTCTCTGCTTCTTTGTTCACTCTCTTGAATAATATTTCTGTAGGAGTCTTTCATAGCTAAAACGCCATCAAACAACATTTTTTCGCGTGCATTCTTGAATTTTGAAAAGATCATTGAAAAAGGTCGCCTGCAGTAAAGCGTGCTACATGTCTGCGTTCGACGTCTCCGAGTCCGTATGCCGCCAATCGGGGACTCTGAACCTGATTCGTAGCTTGCCGCCGTGTTGGCGACGCTCGGACAGACTATATTCGTTCGAGTGGTCACTGACACTCCAATGCGAAGAATGTCGCCGAGAATATGCGTTCAAATGCTGACCGCAACAGAATTTCACTGCAAAATATAGTGTGAATAATTAATGTTGTTTTGCTGTCTTTTTATTTGTTCGCTCTCATGAATAATATATCTGTACGAGTCTTTCATGGCTAAAAGACCATCATGAAACAATTTTTCCTGTGCATTCTTGAATTTTGAAAGCACCATTGAAAAAATGCACCTGCAGCTGAATTAACACTACAAGACCAAGCGGGATACGTCTTTTATGCTAGAAGTGAAGCAGTTAATTGAAATGCAAGAAACTTCTTTATCTTGGCAAAACACTTTGTTGGCGGTTTTTAGCCTGTGTTTAAACATTCTGCTGAGCGAAAATGATCGCTTATTTTGAAAAACTATGGTGTCATATGTGATGACATGATGCTTTCAGGTTCATACGAGCTGCAGCCGCTGCCTTGTAGAGGTTCTAAGAAGTTTAAGCGCACAAAGAAGATTGGAGAGCACAGGCATATTTGTTTTGATCCACGAAAACGTACAAGGGTTGGTAAAAAGGTGCGAAAGGATTGCTGTAAAAATAATGGCGATCGAGAAGTGACAGCTGAAACCAATTCAGACAGATTCGTTGAAATGTAGTTATTTGCTGAGGAAGCGCAGAGAAACCTTCAGATAGCTGTAACGCCATTCCCATGAAAACAGGTGCAGTTACATGGTTCAGGTGATGTTTCACGCTCATAGAGATTGAATACCGGAAATTTAGAATAGACCCGTTTCTCAAAAGGAAGGCATATATATATATAAAGATATTTCAAGAACTTTAGGCTAACGTGTGAGGGAGCTCGATTATTTTGTAATCTTGCCGCACATTTCTCATTCTGCATTGCATTATCTGACATGGCTTTCTATGGTCGTTAGACGACGCATCGCGAAGCGTGGATGTTAGCTTTTTTTGCAATTGCATTCAAAGACCAACATTAGGTGTTGCCACGGAATAAAATTTTAGACAGAAAGGTAATTTCGAGAAGAGAGCATCCATGTGCGGCTAAAAATGAGAGAGATTGGGCGGCTTGCTTACAAACTGCAGGAAGCCTTTGAAAGTCTCGCAGTCCGTGACGCGCTATGCAATTAGGAACAGTTCCTGAAGCCGGTCTTGCAGTGAAACATCGAAAATTATAGAATACAATGTAGGGATGACAGAAGTGCCTTACTGATGTATATATATGAAACCTTATTCCTTTCTTTCGCTTTGGTACAGAAAGTTTGAAAGAAACAGAAGTATAACTATAGAGCAGGGGCATGCCACAAAACTCATTCGCGGCTAAAGAAGGCAGCGGACATCCCTAACTACACTTCTACACTTCTAACTCCTAATTAAGATGAGGTTTCCCATTTCAGTACTTATGTGTGTGCGTGTCTGTCGTGTACATGTGTATATACAATGCGCACATGTGCACATGCTTGTGTGCGTGTGCGCTCGCGCGCGCGTGTGTGGTGTGTCGGCAGGGCCATTAGCGGACAGCACCCAACGATAAAAATGTCTCTCCCATCAGCGGGACTCTCCGCCATCTGAAAGCTTCATCCGCACTCTACAGAAGACTCCTTTTTCCAGAAACAAACGGAGATGCGGAACGCAAAAGTGACGGTGAAAAAAAATTCAAAGCCGAAAGGGGGAAGGGAATCGATAACCGTAATGTACAACCAATTCTTATAATGCAGAGTTCTCGCATCACTTTCTGAGGTCGCCTCTACAGCTTTTCCTTCTGCTTTGATGCCATCAATTCACCACTTCACAAAGACAATATACGTGGCGTGCTAGCAAAATGTAACCAAGTTTTAACGCAATGGGGTTAAAGGACGGATGGTTTTCTAGGGCTCCACTACGCCACCAGCAACGGTGGCAGATGCAGCTGCCTTTTCCGCGTGCCACCAGGTGGCAGGTGGCGAAGTGCGACGGAATCGGTGCGATTGAGGACATAGGGCTCTTCTGCTCTCGTATAAAAGAAAGCCCACAAATGCAAAAAAACTGTACCGTGATAACGGATATACAGGACTGATGCTTGGGCGAGTTTGTATGTGTTATTTTCAAGAAGAACAGCGCGTGTCTGTGCGTGTCTTCCTTCAGACCTGGTCTATTTCGCGCTGTTCTTGTTGAAAATAATAAATTTATTTTACGTGCATGTCGGGCGCGCTGCTCCCGACGCGGCTTTGCGCCGCAACATATGCGCTAACAGCTGCTTAAAAGCTTATGGGCTTTGTTTTTAGGCGGTAAAAATACCTTCTTTAATGGTACCTAGTTTCAAATATATAAATCTACTGTTCATTTGCGTGCTCAGCTACCAAACTGATGCAATTATCCCGGGGCCAATGCTTAGGAAGGAAGCTAATTAGAGTTTACGTATCTACGAGTTTTGAAAACATATCTCGCAGAATAGGCCACAAAATTCGGGTGGACACTTAAGCTCCACCATAAGGGTATGACGCTATAGCATAATTGGTTAATTCTCATATAAGCGGAAGGTTCTTTTATACTTTATATGCATAAATCCCTGAGAGTCATCATACCACCCCTGACGATGTGGTGCAGTGGTTCAGCAATGCGACACTGTCCTGCGATGGCAGGTGCTGCCAGTCGGGGGCTTTGTGTGGCCTAGGTTGCCCTTCCCGAGTGTCGAATCATTAATTTAATAACCTGTCATGGTGGGCAGTTTGCGCACTACCCGGTGGGCAGGTTTTTATCACACCGCAGGGCCACGTCACCTAGGTGGCCCAACTGCCTCCAAGGGTGATTTCTGGGCTACACCTGCTAGAGTCATGCCCGCGATTTTTCTCTCACACCGCCGGAACGCCGACGCTGATGACCGTGTCAAATCCGACGCTGGATTTTCTCAGTAACGGGGCCTTTAACGCTATGGCGTTAATAACTCCCGATATCAATAGGTTCGTTTCATTCCCCTTGAACACTAGATGTTTCCTAAACTCTTGGATACATTTTAGCTGCAACATATGGTACATTGCCTTCTTGTATTAAGTTTTATTAGCGTTCCGCTAGCGACTATAAATACATGCTCGCTGCTTTCATGCCAAGCTGCGCCTATAATTACAAGCAAAGTGTCTCGCCGCCTACGCACAGTTCGAGGGCAAGTGCTTCCACTAGATGTTAATGACACTCGTGGCATGCGGACTCCGCAGGAAAAAAATACGATGATGATCGTATGATCGACAAAGAATGCTGAGGTTCAAAAAACTTTGCTCCGTAGCTAGCCCTGCTTGCAGCGAGCATAATTTTTTTTTACTACGATTTCTCTATGTCAAGCTCTTTCTGTTTCTGACTTGTTAAGTAAGTAAAAGCTCACTAGACTAGGTTCTGGAATAGTCATGGAGGCTGCGAGAAAACAAAAAGGACTAATATGCGTGTTCCGGTAGGGGCAAAATAAACAGATTTGTTGGGTGTTTTTGAGGCCTATGAGAGGCGCCATTGCAGAGTGCTTTGGATTAATTAACAGAGACCTTCAGCATAGCGGGGATATACTAGCGTTCACGTATAACGGCGTACCGGACTTCGGCTGCGCACAGAGAATGTCCCCGCATAGCCCCACCCATGCCACGGCGCGTGCGCAGCCGGTGGTTAGTAAACAGGTATACATTTACGCTAATACGTCTCAGGTATGCTAATTCTCTATAAAGCCACGTGCGATCTTTAACGTGCACTGACATCACACAGTAAGAGGCGTCTTGCTTGACGCTTTATTTGCGTAGTTAGGCCAAATAGGAGTTTGGCGCGCTAGCAGTTTGGTTTTCACTTCGACTCCGGATTCAAACAGCGATAATGGGTTTATGCCCATATGTGCGAAATTGATCATTCTCTATGTCGCCGTCATACATCCTAGGGAGTGCTCATACCGCACTTGACGCAGTGGTGGAGCCGTTAAGCAAAACGCCACTGCCCTGCGATGGCAGGTGTTGCAAGCGGTGGGGCTTGTTAGACACAGGCTGCTCTTCGCGAGCAAGCTTTCGCAGCAATCCTTAATTGAACCGCCAGCTGACACGGTTGACAGGTCCCAGGTGTGTGGTGCTGGGGTATGCACCGTCATCTTGGCTCCTGGAGCATCGCCGCCTTCAGCTCGCCTTGGTAGTCGGCAGAGGGGACCTGGACTCCGTCGGCCGGCTCAACTACAGCTCTACTTGACCCGAACCGACCAGCCGCTTTCCCCCGCCCCGTCCCCAGCCCCGACCGCAAGACACGGCGACCAGGACCAGACGCGCTATGACCCGACGACGACAAGACAACACCCCAACCCAAGCTGCAGGGCGTGTCATAAACCTTGACCTTCGCCTCTGGGCGACTTACCGTTGGACCTGAAGATCCGATGGAGACCGCTCATGAGACCATCTCATTCAGCTTGGTGGCAAGACTTTCATCTTCTATCTTTTCTGGTTATGGTCATCGTTACCTCACCATTCAGAACGCAAGCTATCGATCGGGACGATCGCTCGGTGGTCACGGGTAATGTTACAAAGAAGACGAAGAAGCGGCCAGTGGCGCGGACGGAGCGTTCTCGCAAGGACCGCAGCCATTTAATCATATTTCATCTGTCATCACGTCGTCCTGCTACTTGACTTGCCATCTCGTAACAATAACAATACAGGGTGTTTCATCTAAGAATTTACACAATATTTGTAAAATAGGCGTTTTGAGTTAGAAGAGCGCTTTCTTCAGCATACCGATGTTAGCGGTGTAGTAGATCGGAATACGTCACAGAGGGCTGGTTAACTAATACTGAATGGTTATTTTAGCTGTTGCTGTTAGGCTCATTAATTATTGACAGCTGTCTGTCAGCAATTAAGGAACCAAGCAGGAAGTTAAAATTTCACTTTGCAGTATTAGTTAAACAGCCTGCTAGTTAGCACGTCCTACCAGCAGGTCCATGTACTGCATCGCTCACAATGCTGTCCCAAAAAAAGGGCTGAAAAGAGGCGCATGTTATGACATAAATGACAGAAGCTAAAAGTCACCGAAACGAAGGATTAGAGCGGCTGTCTTTATTTATTATATTTGTAGTTTGTATTAATTGGAGAATAACCAATGAAGAAAAACAACCACATGCTGCCGGTGGGATACGAACCCATGACCTCTGAATTTCGCGTCGTCCTCAGATTCACAGGTAAACGTGCGAGGCTCACGCTGTTGCGACCAAGCACTGAGTGGTCGAGCAGACTGGTGTGAACCTCCTGAGTGGGCATGACGCTGTCTTTCGGAAGGAGTGGTGGCAATGCAGCTAAGCGCCTGCTGCGGCGAACGGCCTGGGGATCCAGGACGGCCTACCCAGCACCTCCACCAAATATTATGGATGAAATGGGCTTATTTAGAGATGAATGCTGGGGAAGTAGGAGAAACAGAGCAGCCTGCCAAGCGAACGTCCTTCGCGCGTCAACGGCGTCGTCCTCATCTATCGCGGTTCCTCTTCTACCTTGGTTGCTGTGTGGCACGTGATAACATAAGTAGGAAGACAGGGCTTTGATAAAAAAAACCGGGTCAACGGGAGCAATGCCGAAAACAGTCCGAGGTTCGGCAGGTCGAGCGAAGACATCCGCAGCGATAACAATGCGGCTGAAGCACATGGTCATCTTCGTCTTTGTGCGTCTTCTTCCTTACAGTCACTCCAGGAAGAGCCCTCTTGGCGAGTTACCGCGACAGTATATGGCGCGGCTGCAGTAAGGCTTGAGGAGCGGGACACGAACTGTCTCGCGACCACGGCGACGGAGATCGCGAGGTGGCTTGAGGGGTTCGAAGACGTTCGAAGACGAACACGTAACAGGAGATGTGCGCTCTAAGACGCGTTAAGGACCGTGATTATTGCAGAGAAATTTCGAAGACAGTCCAGAAGCACTTCACGGTATCCAAAGCCACACAAGGGTGCCAGGAGAGAAGGGAGATGTGGTGTGAGCGTTGCCATGGCTGGATTTCTGGCGCTAATCCATGCCAGTCGTGCGCTACTGGATGCCAGTTTCCGATAGTCTTTTGTGTGTGGCATTGCTTCGGAAACATCGGTATATACGGATACCTCAGAATAGCAATGCTGAATGGTATCTATTTTAGAAGACGGATGACAGCTGTAAAGAAGGAAAAAAAAAACAGAGACGCCGTGACTCAGTTCTTACGGCGCTGGGTTGCTGACCCGAAAGACGTGGGTTCGATCCCGGCCACGGCGGCCGAATTTCGATGGAGGCGAAATTCTAGAAGCCCGTGCGCTGTGCGATGTCAGTGCACGTTAAAGAACCCCAGGTGGTCGAAATCTCTGGAGACCTTCACTACGGCGTCCCCACAGCCTGAGGCACTTTGGAACGTTAAACCCCATAAACCAAACCAAACCTAACCTAACCTTACCAGAGACGCCGGTAAACGGCTGCCGAGCGGCATTGTATGCATAAGTCACATAAAGAAGGATGAAATCCCAATTCGAGTAGTGCATGCGACGTACATAGAGAGAAACAAAACTGCGCGAAGAAGACGGGACAAAAGAAAGGCACGAATACACACACACAAAGCGCAGCCTTTGCCCTTTATTTTGTCCCGTCTTCTTCGCGCAGTTTTGTTTCGCTCTAACCATGAACCGACTAGCCCAACATCAAGTCTTACTTCGTACATAGAGAGCATGTCCCCGAGGGTGCAGTCAAATCGCTCTATGAGACCGCTGGTGGGCAGATGATAGGCGGAGGTGGCTCGATGAATTATGTTGCACTGACTAAGCAGTGCATTGGCGATATCGAAAAAAAAAGCGCGGCCTCGGTCGCCACCAGTTCATGAAGTGCGCCGAGATGAAAGACGAAACGATGCAAAAGGAAGGAGGCACGTCTGTCGCTGTGGCAGCCTTAAGGGTGTTAGTTTCTGCATATGTCTTCAGATGACGTATGCAGAAACCGCAATGTTAGCCCAACGGTTCCCAACCGCAGTATGTGGAAGCGGGCCGTTGAAATCAATGCAGATGCGGTCAAAGTAGCTGGGTGGGCAAGGTAGCGGCTGCAAATCTGCACCAGAACGATGAGGTGACCTCTTGTTGCACTGACAGGCGAGGCAGGAGCATACATATTTATGAATAAAGGAGTATATGCGGCGCCAGTAGTAGCGGAGCCGGATGCGGGTGTGTGTCTAAAAAGTTCCCGCGTGCCGCATTGTGGGTCAGCGTGGAAATAGTCGCATATTTGCGCGAGGAATAAGGAGCAACCACTTGTGACCGTGTGAGCTGTAGTTCCGGCAAAAGAGGAGGTGATCACGAATCGCGAAGAGGGAAGCATGGCGGCGCAGAGCACGTGGCGGGAAGCAGCCGTGCGGTTAGAGAGAATGTCAAGAAAAAAAAAAGCAATCCAGGGGTCGGTGTGTGGCACTGATGGCATGTCGTTGTGGAGCGACGGCTGGGAGGCGTCAGTGCTGAAATGGCTGGCGATGTCGGTTGACTGCGGGCAGCGGGGCAGGACATCGGCGTGTGGATGATTGCAGGCGGAGCGATAGACTACGGGGATCAGATATTCCTGATATTCCTGAGGAGCTCACCTGGGAAAGTGCCCGGATGGGTCTTTTAAAGAGGAACGCCATCAAAGCGCATGATGGCCCGTCACAACGACAATGGAGCGGTCATGGAGGTAAGGGCGGAATTTGGCAAGGGCCCATAACAGCCAAGCACTCTTTTGCACTGGCCGAGTAATTGGGTGCAGCGTTCATAAGCGTGCGGCTTGCACACGCAACGATGTATTCATTGAAATCAGAGATGTGCTTGGCGAGTAAGGCACCGAGGCCAACACCGCTGACGTCCGTGTGCACCTCGGGAGGAGCGATTGTGTCAAAATGGCGCAGTATGAGTTAAGCTGTTACAGCCATCCTCGCATGCTGGAAACCGAAGTGATAAATCGGAACGGTTACCCTTAAGGACCACCAGTTATCTTCCCTTCACGTTCCATGCCCTGCCCAAGCTCATATCTTTCTCTAGATTTCGACTAGGTTGCCATTAACCTGCGCTGGTTCCCTCACCCATTCCGCCTGCCATTTTCCTTTCGAAATTTTGCGGCATTTTCCCTAACTTAAGCTGACCCCTTTTCGTTAGCCCCCATGTTTCTGCCCCATAGGGGAGCACTGGTAAGATACAGCTGTTGTATACTTTTCTACTGACGGATATTGGTAAACTTGCACTCATGATCTGAGAGAGCCCGCCATATGTGCTCCACCCCTTTTTATTCTTCTAGTTATTTCCTCTCATTATTCGGATCAGCGGTAACTGTCTGCCAGAAGTAGATATATTCCTTCAATACTTCCAGCACCTCTCTAACAATTCCAAAATGCTGTTCCTGTGCTAGACTGTTGAACATTCTGCATTGCTGCAATTTTCTGCATTTAAATTTTTATCCCCTGCGTTCTGCTTCTGCCTGTCTAACTCAGTGATCATGCCTTGCAGCTCATGTCCTGGGTGAATTAGCAAGGCAATGTCATCATCGAATTGCTAGATACTTAGGTGTTCTCCACTGATACTTATCCCCAACTGTTCACAATTCAGGCTTCGCAAAATACCTGCTCTAAACAGGCGGTGACTAGCATTGGCGAGATCGTGTCTCCCTGCCTGACAGCCTCCCCTATTGGAATTTTATTGTCGACTTTATGGAGGAGTATGGTAGTTGTGCAGTCGTTATAGCTGTCACCCAATATTTTCACACAACACTTTTCTACACCCTGATTCCGCAATACCTGCATGACAGCTGAGGTTTCCACTCAGTCAAATTCATTCTCTTAATCAATGAGGACTATATATAGGGGTTGGTGATGTTCTTCACATTTCACTATGACCTGATTGATATTGTGATGATGATTGTGGAGTAACTTTTACGAGAGCCTGCCTGATCATTTGCTTGATTGAAGTCTAAAGTTGTCTTGACTCTATAAGCGATTACTTTAGTAAATATTTTGTAGACAGCGGACAGTAAGCTGATCGGTCTATAATTTTTGAAGCCCTTCTCCTACCCTTTCTTATGAATTAACATAATGTTACAGTTCTTCCAAGCTGCTGGTACGTTCGAGGTCACAAGCCATTGCGCGTACAGGGTGACCAGTTTTTCTAGCACTATGTCCCCTGCCTCCTTTAACAAATCTGCTGTTACCTGATTATCGCCAGCTGCTTTCCCTTTTGCAATGCTCCTAAGGCTTTCTTTGCTCCCTCTTTCGTTACTGGCGGGGTGTCACATCGCTGCTGTCTCTGTTATTAACGTTCTGATTGCATTGGCTTTTACACAGCAAGGGAAGGAGTAGCGTCCGGTAAATGATTGGGAACAGAAGAGAGCCCGACTTCCACTCGACCGTAGTCGCTGATAGTTTTCACAGCATGAAAGAAAATCCCAGAATGACAGCAAGGAAACAAGAGGGCAGCACTACGAGCTCTACCATGGAGAGGGAGTCCTGAATCCCAACTCGAGCGGTACACGCGGCAGACGGCTTGATGTGGTCATTGCTGGCCGTGAGGAGCGATAGGCCTGAAATTAGATTCTTTACCTTCCTTAAGGAGCGACAGGGTTTTTGTTTATTGCAGAAATCGCAGCACCAGTGTCTACAAGTGTCATGAAAAAGAAAACCCCCCAAAAATTTCAATGAGATTACCAGGTGATAGGCGAGGCCTTTCAAAATTCGACGGGGTCGTAGTTCTCGACTCAGGAACTGCGGCGCCAAGTTTTCCGCCGGGTATTATTGAGGCGGCGTCGGGCATGCAGATGAAGCGGTGCCTCGGCGACGGTGAACAGTGTATAGAAAGGGACGAATGGTCAGGTGAAAAAGGACGACTGGATGGCGGCTCAGCATGCCCGGAGTACTGACTCGTAGAAGGTGTAGGCCGGACGCGGTAGCTTGAGAAAGCGACGACGGCAAAGCCGTGCCGCGTTACCAGGCAAGCCCCAAGTTCAGCAAATAGGCCAGTTGTAGATTGTGCACGAGGGATTGCTGACTCGCGGAGCCGATTTAAGTTAAGGAACCGCCGCTCGCATAGGTACTGCAGGCAAAGGGTATGTAAAACGTCGAGGTGCGGCGAGGACGTCGGCGTATGTCAGCGGAGCGGCGAAAGAAGGTTAATGGGATTATATTACTGTAATTTATCTGTCGCTTAAAGACAAGTTATTATGAAGGAGAAGGGAAAACAACCATGTCGCCGAGGTGACCCCACAGGTTGCCCAACATAGATTATCCGTGACTCTTTTATATCGATTCAAAGTTTGTTGTGCAGTGGTCTAGAATCCCTAATATGCAGCATAACGAGGCACGAACGCGAAATTTGCCAGAACTAAAAATGAAAATGATGCGTACTTTAAATCCATAGGAATTTCTAAAAGAAGGTGACTATCTCATGCAGCGTGGAAAACGTAATTTGATATGAATTCCAGGAATGGTATGTGACCGATCCAGATATTTCTGCCTGCACAAATGGAAGCACCGAAGATCGCACAGTTGAAGCAGAGGGGACTATCGCGACGTTTGTGTGCCTGCCTGTGAGCAATCGGCGACTCTATGCCTAAGGAGCAACTTGCCGGCATGTTGGCTAAGCTCGGACTGACAGCGTTAGCCTACGTTATCACCACTGTTCAGTGAGCCGAATGTCACGCAGGACATGCATTGTAACGCTGACCGCAACACAATTTCCCTGCAAAATGCAATGCCATATTTATTGTTGTTATTCTATTGCTTTGAAGTTCATTCGCTTGTTTCATATGTATGTAGGAGTCATTAGTGGCAACAGACAGTCAACAAAATTCTTTTACCGCCTATTCTTGAATGTTGTAATGATCACTCAAAAAGGTCAGCCTTCAATTAGGTTACGACTGCAGGACCATGCGTGCATTTTGTATTGCCTGCGAGGCTAAAAGAAAAAGAATTCATTGAAATGCTGGCGACTTCTTTACCCTAACAGAAATATCTTTGTTGCTGCTTTCTAGGTACACCTTACACCTTTTCGTTCGACTAAATGATGGTTTAGATTGAAAAACTGTGATGTTTGATACGAAAGCGTGTATCTTTCAGGTTCACACGAGCTGATACCACAGCCTCTCAGAGGTTTATGCGGTTTTACAAACGGATGCCGAAGGTGACTGTCAAATTAATGGTGATCGAGAAGCGAGACGTGAAAAGTATTCACGAAAAATAGCACAAATTTCTTTGGTTCTTCAAAAGCGCACGGCAGCTTCTGACATGCGCATAAGGGTTGCATTTCAGAGGCCGTATTCACATACAATACAATACAATACAATACAATACAATACAATACAATACAATACAATACAATACAATACAATACAATACAATACAATACAATACAATACAATACAATACAATACAATACAATACAATACAATACAATACAATGCAATCTTTATTCAACATCTCAAGGATGTTTGCAGTACAGACAAAAAGCCTGACATAGGCTTGACTAGGCCCGCACCCCAAAACATGGCAAACAGAGGCAGCGCATGGCAAAAATAAAAGAGAAAAAAAGAAAAGAAAACACAGCTTTTGGATTTTAGAAACGCAATCTGCAGCTACCGCTGCAGTAATAAATATATCTATATACCGGGTGTCCCAGCTAACTTGAACCAAGGGTTTAAAAATGAAATATTGGGGTCAGGAGAGTGAAACTACCTGCATATTGGTGACAGGCATTTGGCGCACCACAGGAAATTTTTTGTATTGCAATTACTTAACTAGTAATTAAAATAATTTTTTTTTAAATTTTTAATATTGACTTTAGACACTAAGTGTGATTCGCAAAGTTGGAGAGCACTTTCAGAAACCCCCATTCCATTATTCGCCATAAAGAAAACCTTACGTGTACCTCTTTTTTCGAGCTCGAAAGAAAGCCCGCGAAATACAAAAAAAACCACGTGACGAGCGCATTCGCGCGCCGCGATCGTGCTGCTCTCAACCGTGCTTTCAGTGAACGAAATCAGCTCCGGTATTCATTCGGCGGCCCCGTTTCAGAGGCAGGCCGATATCTTGGTGGTGGTTTCTTCGGCCGTGTCAGCCAGTTCGCGTGTGACGGTGTAAATTGCAGCGAGTGCGCTGCGCTTTGCAGTCGCGATAAAAACTGCCAAGCTCGAAGTTTTCAAATGAGAGGAGTTTTATTTGCCAGTTGCAAAGAAAATAAAAGTGGCGGTTTATGGCTTGGCTGTGCGGCGATGACAGCCGTGGCATGCGGTTGTCCTGACTCCATTTCATTTCGGTTTCTTACCAATTATAAAAAGTGCTCGAACAGGTCACCTTGTGCGACGATACAGCTATGGCATCTTGTAACCAAATCAGCCGTTGCATTTCGTATGACAGCCTCAGGCATGTTTAAACAGACTTCCGTTATTTTGTCTTTAAGGTCTTGCGGTGTGGAAGTTGGTGTGCTGTACACCTTGTCCTTGATATGACCCCACAAAAAGTAGTCCAGAGGTGTCATATCAGGAGACCTGGCTGGCCAGTTCACGGGACCTAGTCGTCCTATCCATTTCTGCGGGAACGCTGCGTCGAGCCAGGTCCGAGCCTTGGCGCTGCTGTGCGCGGGGGCGCCATCGTGTTGAAACCACACATTTGTGGCCCTGGCGAGCGGTAGATCCGAAAGGAAGTCGTCAACGGGTCCTCTGAGGATATCATTGGTGTAGCGATCTGCTGTCAGCGTCTGGTCGAAAAACACAGGCCCGATCAAACTACCGTCGAAAAGTCCACACCAAACACTAAATGACCACTGGTACTGGTGCTGCGTCTGTAAAACCCAGTAGGGATTTGAATCGCTCCAGTAATGAGCATTGTGCAGGTTCACCTGTGAATTGCGCGAAAAACTAGCTTCGTCACTCCATATCACTTTGTTCAAAAAATCCGGGTCGTCCTGCATCTTTATCAGAATCCAATTAGCAAAATCGGTCCTGTTTTGGAAGTCCCGTGGCAACAGATTTTGATGAAGCTGTACGTGGTACGGATGCAGGCGGTGTTTGCGCAGTATTCGCCAAACTGATGACCTGGAGACTCCGGTATCCTCGCTCACGCTGCGCACGCTTGCTTGGGGTTCCAGAGCGAACAGCGATAAAATATGCGTCTCGAAGTCCTCGTCAAAAACAGGTGCTCTGTGTCGTGTGGACGTAAAACTGCCCATCCGTCGCAGCGTCTCGAAGGCACGCAGGATCGTTACTGAACTTGGCCGCCTGCCTGGGTGCCATTGTTGCATAAGGTCTGCAGCGCGCCTTCTGTTCCCATGACATGCACCTAGAGCCAGAACCATGTCTGCTTTCTCTTCATTTGTAAACGGCATGTCTGCAGTGCTAGTAATCACTACACCAAAGATTCAGTCTCGCATGAGAGTGGCATAAGAAGAGCACACGACAAACTGTGCTTCACCGCTGCTTCCAGCTTTCAAAATCCTCATTAGGAAACTGCAACACACAGCCGCCAACACCTCGCGGCGAAACATTATTCCCTGTATTTCTCTTTTGCTTCTGAGTGACAAAGCAGACTCGCCATCTCAGTATCTTTTCAGATTGGGACTAAGTCGTCGTCGCCGGGTGCCAACTAGCTGACGCGGACGAAAAACCCCCGCCAAGATATCGGCCTGCCGCTGCAACGGGGCCGTCGAATAAAGGCCGGAGCTGATTTCGTTCACTGAAAGCACGGTTGAGAGCAGCACGATCGCGACGCGCAAATGTGCTCGTCACGTGATTTTTTTTGTATTTCGCGGGCTTTCTTTCGAGCTCGGAAAAAGAGGTACACGTAAGGTTTTCTTTATGGCGAATAATGGAATGCGGGTTTCTGAAAGTGCTCTCCAACTTTGCGAATCACATTTAGTGTCTAAAGTCAATATTAAAAAATTTAAAAAAATTATCTTAATTACTAGTTAAGTAATTGCGATACAAAAAATTTCCCGTGGTGCGCCAAATGCCTATCACCAATATGCAGGTAGTTTCACTCTCCTGACTCCAATATTTCATTTTTAAACCCTTGGTTCAAGTTAGCTGGGACACCCGGTATATAAGTGCATAAAGCAGACTAATAAGTGACAGTGAAACATACGCCAGTCCAAGTTGTGCATATATCAATAAGACATGCAGGTAATGAAATTATTACATAACATATAGAAGCGTGCACGAACCTAGACTCCCGTATAAGATAGTTGAAATATATCTGGTAAAAAATAGAGACACAGAAGTAAATGCAAAAAACAAATGGTTTTAAAGAATAAGAAAAGCATGTTTACATTCTAATTCCATACAAATTTCTTTCGTAAATTTTTAAATGAAATAGATTGTATATCTGTGTTCTCGTCCTTCAAGAAATCATTTAACATTGTCGGCAGTTGGAAATTCAACATTTGATTTCCATAACCCGTACGGCATTTACTCACATTCCATTGTTCGGGCTTGCGCGTTGGGAAGGTAGGAGTGTGCTTTTCCAGTCCGGCCAGCAATTTTAATGCATTTATATTTTTACATTCTTCGAATGTATATTGTTTAGACAGTCTATAGGTGTATATAGATTCTACACAAACAATGTTCAGCTGCCTGTACATGTCCTTCGTATGGCTTAAATAGGGTGCTTTACAAATTATGCTGATGGCACGTTTCTGTAGCAAGTGAAGATCATTAATATTATTTTGCAATCTTTGCAATCTTTGCAATCTTGGCACGCATTTGCCATCGGTAAGAAAGTTGCCACCATGTCTTCCTGCTATGATTAGACGGCATACAGCGAAGCGCGGAGGTTAGCTTCGTTGCATTTGATGGAAAGACTTACATCCCGCGTTGCAAGGAATCAAATTATAGACGGAAAGGTAGCTTTGAGAACAGAGTATTCATTGGTGGGTGCGTTAATTAAGCGGACGAAGAGCGTGCTACTGCCAGAGATTGGGTAGCTTGCTAATAAACTGCAGGAAGTCTGTCGTGCCTACTGGCAATTTATCCTACGGCTTCAAGAATACGAAAATGGCTGATATGTAATTCAGACTTTTTCTGTAGTCACAGATTGACTTTCTCTGGACTGACAAGTGACTGACTTTTTGTGGTCGGATAGATGATTAACTTTTTGGACTGATTCTTTTGGACTTATATGTGCCTGTTTGGAACTCGTATAGGTTGTGACAGTTCAAAAGTAGCTAACTTTGTTTTATTCTCTTAGAGAGGACTTGATTATGTAACAGCAGAATACGACTTTTTTGCGTTGATATTGTGTAACTTCGCGACAAAGGGACTTCGCCGAAAAGGAGGAGGTGGGGTGTGAAATATGAGCACCTGTGACAGCTCCCAACAGGTAGTAGCACTAGCTTGGCTCACGTCCTCGTGCTTTGCGTGCCGCACGACAGGTGAGAGGCCTTATGTTGCTGGCGTGTTTCTACGCTGTTCGCATTCTTCCGCCGATGCCTTGTGTGGAGTAGTGCATGTGTGCGCGATGCTGCGGCTAAGTGTTATTAAATGTGTTCCTATTTTTACTAAGAAATCACCTTTGATTCTTCGCCCTCGCCCCAGCCTCACACCACAAGGGGAAAATGGCGTGTACTTACAGCGGCGCTTCTTGCACATTCTGCTCGAGCTGTTCTTTTTATCCATTGCCAGCTAGGCGGTGATCTTAGACAGTGAGGCAATGCGCCGCCTTTGGCTTTCAGCAGAAGGTTTAAAAAAGCGTTTATATTAAGGGTTCGAATACCAATGAGGTGCTCAATTGCAGAAGTTCCACCATGAGCTTGAAGTTCATGTTGCTGGAGTAGCGTCGAAATGGATGCAGTGCCCAAGTGTATGTGCACCGGATGTGAAAAAAATGGGTATCAACATATAAAATATTCACGGTAGGGGCTGTAGCACAATCTGCTGCCGTTACTTCTTTTCCTTTTGCAAGCCATAGAATGCAGTTTCAACGCAGAGAGTAGAAGGTCTATATATCATTGACAATTTTTGACAGTTATGGGTGACCGAGTACCTATTCCGCAACTCATCCTAAAGTGTACTGAATAAAAATCTAAAAAAATGAGAAAGCACCCAATTTTAATTCTTCGGATACAGTTATCCAAGTGAAGAGTCATCATTATAGTTATTTTTCAGCGTATGGCTGTATATGTAGAGTTTAGTGAGTGGCCGCCAGGCCGCACTCATCGCGCTCCTGGCGACGTGCTTGCGTACGGGACGGTAAGCTCGCCCTCAGCAGTGCGGTAGGCAAGCTGGCTGGCAGTGCGCAGTTCAGAATACCTAATCTCATGCCGTGCTTACGAGCCTTTATGCTAAAGCTTGTCTGAAGCGCGGTGACTCCTAAAGATGAAACAGCGTTTTAGGTGCGGCATTACACATGAAGCGAGGTATCAATGTGGTTTCTGCGGGCAATTTGAAGAGTTGCAAGCTCGCGACTGCCCAGCACGCCAGAGTGCTCATTCATCTGGCGGGCGTGAGATGGGGCAACCTTACCATTTCTACGAAATTCTCCTTTTCAGATTCTCAGTCGCTGCAGACATGGGGATTTCTCATTAATTATGACCGAATTTGGCAAATATTTGCGCAAAGTTCACAACTACGAGACGCAGGCAGACAATCTTGAAGCGTGGGCACGAGGAAGCCAAACGAAAAGGACTCTACAATGAAGCAAACGCATGTGAAATCCGCCCACTTTCGGGATGCGTGGGCTTGACGTCACCTACCGCACTGCGGGAGCTTTCACAGGCGTCCGCTAGGTGCAGCGGTCGCGGGAATAAGAATTAAAAATTGAATGGGACTCTCAAGATCTACCTTAAGGCTATGACGAGATATTATTAATAGGTTAATGGCCATACATGCAGAATTGGTGGCTCTCTACATTACCTTCCTATAATCCTGGTAGTCCTCATACCACTCCAGCCACAGTGGTGTAGCGGTTTAGCGTTGCGCCACTGTCCTGCGTTGACAGGTGCTTCCATCGGGTGAGGATTGTTAAAGCCAGGCTGCTCTTCCCGACCTACCTCTCGTGACTAATAATTAATTTAACTGCCACCTGCTATGGCGCGCTGTTTCCTCAAATACGGTGGACAGGTTGTTATGACACCACAAGGTTAGGGACCTAGGTGGCCCATCTGTCTCCTAGGTTGTTTCTCTGGGGATTTGTCGTGATTTTTTTGCTCACGGACGACGAAGCCGACGCCCACAACGCCGGATTTCCTGAGCCATACGTATCCTAAACGATATCGCGTTAAAATTACCACTTTGCGTCCTCTATGTTTCAAAAGAGAATTGGTTTGGCAAATCTCTGTGCCACAGGCATCATTTCTGTGAGAAATCTCGGCAGCAAATTTCGAGTTGACTATCCCTTCAATCTAAATCATCCGCTTTATTTCACGGCTTCTTTGCAGACTCTTCGATGTGTACTGGAACATGCCTAGACTGTTATCCTCCGAATCGTCCAGCACCAGCCCATATGTACAAAAATTAGTAATGCACCTTATTAACCATTCTGAATTTTAATATTACCCAACTACTGCAGTAGCTTTGCGAACAATTCCTTTATTTTAGAGCGCAGCTCTTAATAAAGCGCTCGTTGCTGGGATGCGCATCGGTGGTGATGTTTGAAACGGCAGAGCGACAGCGCAGGAGAGTACTACGCTCTAAACACGAATACACCTATATGGGATAAAAAGGGAGTAAGTTGTCCTCTAGCGAACACCTTTTAAAGAAGGGTGTGCTCTAGAGGACAAATTTACACCCTTTTTAGTCCATTCTGTTTAGAGTGTACGAGAGAGGTTAACTGAGTTGTACTCCGTTGGCAGCGGCCGCTGCGAAACGTGCGCAGTCACTGGGCGCTTTGAACGATTCTGATACTCATTGCTCTGATCTGGCCGGCCTGCCACAACCGGCGGTGAGAGTCAATCGCTGTGAAAGACACGATGTCTACTTATGACCGGTCAAATGCCCTTCGCGGCAAACCTTACCTTTTTTGCCGCAGCGGTGTGTTACAGAACGTCGCCGTGGTTTTAACACTGGTAAAACATCACCACTTGTGGCGACTGGGCTCTCGACTGCACTGTTGACTGAGCGCAATGACTTGCACATTGGCGCACTCCCTGTTGCCTAGTGACTGAAAGTATTTTTTTTCTCTGCGATTTGGTTGGCTGTGGTGGCATCTAATCGGGAGTCTCCGCATGCCAGTGTTCTTGCATATCGAACACCGAAATGCAGTAGTGGAGGTCAAACATAAATTGATTGGTGTTTTCTTTTGTTGTAGTTTTTTTTCACTGCTTTATTTCAGCACTTTGTCTCAGTGGAGGTACCTAGAGCAACCTTTCGAACTCTCTCTTTTTTTTTTCTTGCTGATGTTCACATAGAGGCGAGGTAGGCAGCGTGGCATTTAGTCGTGACTGCCTCCCAGTAACCATTCAGCATTCCTCTAGGTACCAGTTAAAACCCTGCAACTGTGTTGATTCGCGCCGACGGAGTTTGTTGCACTACCGTTAGACAAAGGGGAGTACCGCTACCATTTTTTAGCAGCTTCTGCGGAAAATTCGCGCGACCCTAAGACAGCCATAATAATCACATTTCTTCTACTTGCGTATACGCCTCCGCAACTCCGGGAAAAACCTTTCTACGCTTTCTCGACAGAGGAACTCAAAGTGTACACCTCTGCAACGGTTATACAGGCAACGTTCTGTTTTTAGCAGCGATACAGACCACTTTCAGCAGCTCCAGTAAGTTTTCCATGGCATTAACGATTATGCCCTCATCATCACCAGAGGCAGATTAGAATTTCGTTTGCCAGACCAAGATTTGCATGCGCACCGTGTTTATAGCCGCGTAATCGGGCCTCTGTGATAAAAAAAGTCTAGATGGTCCAAAATTTTCGCAGCTGTCTTCAGTGCCAAACTCCGTGAATATATTAGACTAGTTAATTTTAGAGTGAAGCGCCCAAGCGCCGTTTGTGAGTTCAGTGGCGCCGCTGTGGGTGTAACCGGCGCAGCGAATGAAGCCCGCCACGAAGAAAAATAGCAAGCGTGGAGCGCAGCGAGGATTAAAGTACGACGATAGCGAAGAGAGCGCGAATAGGAAAGCGGAGGACTTTGAAAGTGGAGGAGTAGTTTGGGATGGTTGAATATCTCTGTTAAAGCAGAGGAGGGGGCTGCAGCGTCACCCTCAAGACGAGCTCCGCGGTGGCGAACTGAGACGACACCAGAGTACACACGCCGTCTTCCGCCGCAACGTATTGCCGGGCGCCTTGCCCCCGCTAGGGTGCCCTAGCCCCCGCTAAAAGTAGCGACACTCTCCTCCACTCCGGCGTTTTCCTCCTCGAATATCCTCGCCCGCCGGCTGCGCGCGCTGCACACGGCACGCTTTTTTGGCCATCGCTCGCTCGCCGTCCGGGTAGGTGGCTGACACATACGCGCGCTCTTAAGTTCGCGCTTTTTCCACGCTCTGTTATTGAATAAAAACACGAGAAAGACATGCGACACGCGTGACTACCACGAGCCACATAAATTAGCGTCTCGTACGCGCAATGAAAGTGCCAATTACGAGCACTAGCGGCACGAACAAAACCACTTGCTGCATACATCTCACATTCTTTTTTACTTTTCAATACCGTCTTCTATGAAGCATAATATTTACAATATATTTCAACATTCCTGAATATTTTGAGCATACCAATGTTTACTTAAATGTAGATTCACTTCGAACTAATTATCGCGAAGTTTATGAAGTTGTTCACGAGTGGAGTTTCAGAAGTATAGATGGTTGCTGGGAACAAGCTGGGGCATTTGCTTCGATGGCCGTCCTAAAATTTTTCATTAAGGTTCAGTCTGAGTTTGGCACCGCGCAGTGCACATGCAACGGCTTAATCGTTTTTGTAGTTGAGAATTTTCGCGGCGTCTTGAAAACGAATGTGAACTTTTTTCTATTAAGCATGAAACGACTTCAGCTCCCGCTGTCGGCGACCTTGAGGTGATGTCGCGCCGAAGCCGAGAGCCAAAGATCCGCGCACCGATTTTCCGTCATCCAAGGAAAGTGTCCGCACCCCAAAATTTGGCCCTCTCAACCACCGAAATTTGACCTTGTCGGAATTTCATCAAAATTGGTGTCAAGCCTAATTTTAATATGACCAATTCAGTTTTGAGCTCCAAAATTAGGTGGGCTATCCCCAAAATTTGTCTCTCTGGAACCCATAAATTTGACGTCGTCCATATTTGACCAACATTGAGGTCCAACCTAATTTGACTATGGGAAACTCAGTGTTGGCTTCCAAATTTAGGTAGACCACCCCTAAGTTTGGCACACTTGGGCATTTTCCGCCAACATTCTATTCCTTTTTAAATCCGCTTAAAGAGATGTTACGCTAGCAAAGAAAAAAATTACTGATAGCAACGACCGTGACAAAACCCAAGAGAAAGTTATAGGGTCTTAGCAATTTGGTCAGCCACAGTCAAGGCTATACTGAAGCAAGTGCCTGACTAATATAAGTCTTGAGTATAAATACAGTCACAATATGACACACAGTTCTTCAGATGCAATGTTTATTACAGATGAGTCGTGTAGTTTTTCGCCGAAAATATACATAAAAACCACGTTATAAGCCAGCTGTGGACATCTGTCACCCGTTGGGTGCAGTCCTCAAAACAAAACACAGAAAACAAAAACATACTTAGGGAAATGAAACAGCTCAGATGTAGGCCTGTAGTTTTTGAGCGGATGATGTATTCAACAAAAGGCTACGCGACCATGCTCAACTAAAGCAAATGGTCACAAACTGTAGCAATGAACATACAAAAATGGCATGCATTGAATATTTACAATACTTGAGTACATTCAGGTAACAATGGAAAGCACTGAAGTGATTAAAAAATGAATTATTTATGTGAATGCAATATAAGATCTTTTCCGAGAATGTGGCATTGATAATCTCACCTGGTAGAAGCGTAACGGTTCAGCAAAACAACAAATAAGCGTAGATCGTTAGACAAGTTGCATTCATAAAAAAAATCTACGTTAAATCTCGCTCGGGACATGCGCCGCATTACTGCGATGTGCACCATTAGCAAAGGTTCGAAAAATTTACCTCACCGCGGATACCGCTCCACGCATACCAACACTTTTGCTTCCACACTTGCTAACACATGCACACACATTGTATGCATCAGCCGCCACTATTATAGCACGTTGAGTGGAACCATGAAGGGACAACAATAACACGCATAACGACGCAAAATGATCAGTGAGTTAAGTGAGGTTGTTGGCTTTGTGATGCGCATGCATGCAGTTTCAGTTTACACAGTCGCTTGGAAGAAATGCACAGTTGCTCGCAGAGGTGGGCAGTCTTCGTCGGGGTAAAGTTCTTGCGGCCGATGTGGTGCAGCCGCTTTTTTCTTCTAATGCTGTCTTTCTTGCCGCTCGGAATGGCGAAAAGAACAAAGGCTTTTTCACGCCGGCTTGTGCACTGAAATGCGCAGCAACTCGGCATAGTGCTGCACTAAAAGAGCGCGAATAACGCGAAGTGCAAGCGCGCAATGCCAGGGAGCTCGGTCGTAGCAGCGGCGGCTGGCCAAAAAATGGCGCCGACGAAAAATGAAAACACAAAAAGAGCTAACTTTCCGCGCGCTTTTCCCGCAGACCGCCCGCGGAGCCAATCACCGTTGAGAAAAGCGCCGATGGGAGAGGTGAGAGAGGAGGATCGGCGAGGGCGCGCGGCGCGGCGGCATAGTTCACAGAAAGACGCTACTTTCAAATTATCGAGGGGCTTTAGCCCCCGCCGAAAGCAAGCGCCGCCTACTATCCGCACTACTTGCTCTATATGCGGTCACCGAAGGTTCAAATACCGCATCAGCGGCGCTCATAAGCCGCATGACCGAAAAGCGTAATTGTGATCTAATTTTCCAAGGCGAGCTTTTCTTCTTTTAATGGTGAGTGAACCGCCTCAGCTCTTTTCCAGGCCACAAAGGAATGATTTCTGAAGCCGCCCTCCTGAAGCCGCCCAAAACCGGCCACAGCAACCCCGCCTCTCCCTCCCCCCCCCTCTCCCCGTTTCCACCCCCGACTTCATGATCAATGCCTCCTGCAGGGCTGCCGGCGCCGTTGTTTGCCTCTAAATGAACGGATCCTGGGAAGCATTGCAATTTTTTTTTTCCCTGAAAGCTCTAATGTACTGAAAATCGCTACAGTACCTTCGGCCGCGAGCTGCTCCCATTGTTCATGTCTGTTTGGGGTGTAATTCACCACGTCGATCGCAACAACAAATTCTCACGACTTGAAAACTATCACCATTCAAATGTGGCCAAATTCACG